>NC_059212.1:38532410-38584910 GCF_020615455.1 Coregonus clupeaformis | reverse complement strand
AGGGACTGGTGCACTTCACAAAATAGATGGCATCATGAGGAAGGGAAATTATGTGGATATATTGAAGCAACATCTCAAGACATCAGTCAGGAAGTTAAAGCTTGGTCGCAAATGGGTCTTTCAAATGGACAATGGCCCCAAGCATACTTCCAAAGTTGTGGCAAAATGGCTTAAGGACAACAAAGTCAAGGTATTGGATTGGCCATCACAAAGCCCTGACCTCAATCCTACAGAAAATGTGTGGGCAGAACTGAAAAAGTGTGTGCGAGCAAAGAGGCCTACAAACCTGACTCAGTTACACCAGCTCTGTCAGGAGGATTGGGCCAAAATTCACCCAACTTATTGTGGGAAGCTTGTGGAAGGCTACCCAAAACGTTTGACCCAAGTTAAACAATTTAAAGGCAATGCTACCAAATACTAATTGAGTGTATGTAAACTTATGACCCACTGGGAATGTGATGAAAGAAATAAAAGCTGAAATAAATTATTTTCTCTACTATTATTCTGACATTTCACATTCTTAAAATAAAGTGGTGATCCTAACTTCCAACTTCAACTGTATATTTCATTTAACGTACACCAGGATGATTTGAACTTTGACCAAGCACCAAAACGGCCTGCACTACATAGATTAGTGGGTTAGTTCTGCTAGCTTGAACTCCAAGTCTGCTTAGTGTGCTTCACTAGTTTTAAATGATACCCCCCAGACACACACGCACACACACACACGCACACACACACACGCACACACACACACGCACGTTCCCACAAGCAATCACCAGTATGCTTATTAGTGCCGATGCAAGCATATTGAAAACAAACTCTTGTACACACACACACACACACGCCTCTTGAGTTCCTGAGAAACCATATTCATGAGGGCAGAGGTCGTCTGTGGTTTAATTGCTTTAATCTGTAATAGTTGTAGTTATCGGCAGGTCTCCCTTCCATGTAACGACCGTGCCCTTGGACAGATGACGACATTGATCTTCTCTCTTCCTTTTTCTCTTCCTCTTTCTATCTCTCCCTCCCCTCTTCTCTGTCTTTATCTTTCTCATTCTCAATATCTTATTTTCTTCTTCTTCCATGTCTTCCTATCTTTCATTCCCGCATTTCCCCCCTGCTCCCTCTCCCTCTCCCATTCAGCTTTACCTTACCTCTCCTCTTTCTCTCACTCCTCATTTTCCTTCTTTCCCCCATTCTCTCTCTCTCTCTCTCCACCACAGTTGAGCTGCCCCTCTATTAGCTGTATTACATTTTAATAGGAGCCTTGAGCTACAGGAAGGCTGCTGTAATGATGTGTAGCCATATAGAGCTTCTTAAAACAGGTCTCACACACACACACACACACACACACACACACACAACAGTCTTGTACAGCTAACCTTGTGGGGACACACAATTCAGTCCCATTCAAAATCCTATTTTCCCTAATCCCTAACCCTAACCCTAACCCGTACTCTTACCCTAACCCTAACCTTACCCCTAACCTTAACCCAAAAACCTAACCTTAACCCTAACCCTAAACCTAACCCTAGCTCCTAACCCTAACCCTAAAACTAACCCTAGCTCCTAACCCTAACCCTTAATGTAATCTAACCCTAACACTAATTCTAACCTTAACCCTAAACCCCCTAGAAATAGCATTTGACCTTGTTGGGACCAACACATTTTTGTTCGTTTGTTATTCTTGTGGGGACTTCTGGTCCCCACAAGAATAGTTAAACACGTCCACACACACGCACACACACACACACACACACACACACACACACACACACACACACACACACACACACACACACACACACACACACACACACACACACACACTTGCTTTCACAGCTTCCCTGGCCTGACTGTTAGACGTTTTGCTCCGTTTCCCTCGTCTGGTGCACCCCTTGGGGTGCTCTTACCTCCCTCTCACCCTCTCACCCCTCTGTCTGTCTTACCCCCCTCTCACTAGAAGTCTTCGGGTCCAAAGAGTTGGACCCATTCCGAAATGGACTGGGGCTTTCCTCCCTGGACCCTACCAGAATAAATACATTTGTATAGATATTTTTATAGGGTCAACTATAGAATTTCGTATCCGACTGTCTGTCTAACCCCCCTCTCACCCCCCCACCCCTCTCTCTGTCTGCCTGTTGGCCAAACTACTAATGATCGCCCTCTCTCTGCTGCTAATACCCTCCTCACCTCGTCCTCTTCCTTCTCCCTCTCCTTCTCTCTGATCTCTATCCCTCCCTTCTCCTCCTCTCCCCTGTTGATCTTCATCTTCAATTCCCACCCGCCTATCCCTCTTCTTCCCCTCTGTTTTCCTTTCTCCACCTCTTCCTCCCACGCTTTTCCTCTCTCCCACTCTTTCTAGCACTCTCTCTTTTCTCCCCCTCTATTCCTTCCTCCTCTCTCTGTTTGCCCCTCTCTTCAGTGTTGGCCTTTTCTTTTTCTTAATTGAATTGGCCTGTTTGCCGCCTCCCTCATTCTCTCCTTTCCTCCAGTGGTGTGTAGTGTGAAGGGTGGCCCATGCTGTGGGTCTGAATGGCAGTAGTAGTGGGACTGTAAACAAACACCATGGGACTGATTTGGTTTGGCTTCTATGCGTTTTTAGGCTCAGGCTTTTATTGCCAATGCCCCCTCCTATTCACCAACTCTCCTTTTCATCAACGGTTACCCTTTCACCTGTTCTTTCTTTCTTTCTTTCTTTCTTTCTTTCTTTCTTTCTTTCTTTCTTTCTTTCTTTCTTTCTTTCTTTCTTTCTTTCTTTCTTTCTTTCTTTCTTTCTTTCTTTCTTTCTTTCTTTCTTTCTTTCTTTCTTTCTTTCTTTCTTTCTTTCTTTCTTTCTTTCTTTCTCAGGCTCTCTCTCGCTCTTTTACCCCTTAAACATATTTGATCCTCCTTCTCTCTCCTATTCTCTCTCTTCTTTATCTCCCTTCTCTCTCACTCTCTCCTGCCCTCTCCGCACCCTTCCCTTTCTCATGCTCATTATGAGTTCAAGGTGTTCATGTCTGTGACTGTGGGTATGCCATTAGAGCAGCTAGTCAGCCAGCCAGCCAGTCAGTTGGTCAGCCAGTCAATCAATCAGTCAGCCAGCCAGCCAGCCAGTCAGTTGGTCAGCCAGTCAATCAATCAGTCAGCCAGTTAGTCGGTCGGTCGGAACTCACTATTCTAGCCCAATTTACCTTCCTGTGACCACTGTCTGTGTGATAACTCGGAGACAGTGTGTGTGTGTGTGTGTGTGTCAGGGTTCCGTTGGGGTCTGTCTTAACCTTTCTCTGTGCTCTGTTGGTTTTCCAGACGTTCCGTCTGATAGAATGTGAATGCTTGTTCCACATGTCGTTCTGCCCCATGAGCAAGGCAGTTAACCCACTGTTCCCCGGGCGCCGATTACGTGGATGTCGATTAAGGCAGCCCCCCGCACCTCTCTGATTAAACTCAGATTTAGATACAGAAGGACACAGTTGGGTTAAATGCGGAAGACACATTTTAGTTGAATGCATTCAGTTGTACAACTGACTAGGTATCCCACTTTCCTTTACCCTTTCCCATAGATAGTCTGTGTTACGGATACAGCTATCCTGTATGTGTTTCTGTGTTTTTCCTCTCCTTCTGCCCTAATCACAGGTGTCCTTTGTGTTCCTGATTGGAGGTCGTTGGTGTGTCCCACCTGTCAGTCATCAGTTAATCTGCTGATTGCTGAGGTGGACCAATCAGTGGACATTTCTCCTGATTGCACCACCTGTTTCTGTTTTCTTACCCAATCATATCACACATCCCCTTGTTTTAAAAGCTAGTCAGTTGTGTTTTCTGACAGAGACTCTTTTTGTTTGTGAGTATGTATATGGTGGTGTCTTGTTTTTGTGTACTCGCTCGTTAACTGTTTAGTCCGTATGGTACCTATATTGTTTGTTTGTGCCTGGGAAAAGGGGAATTTAGCAAGTCGCCCTTGGGCATACACTACCCGTAGGAAAACCTTGTCTAAACACACTAGTTAGACCTGAGCGGACCACCCACTGTATTTTTGTATGGTTAGCAGTAAGCTTAGTAGTTCTTGAGGCAGGCAAGATCAGTTTAGGGTTTTTTGACTTTATTGTTTCATTCCTTGGGTCCGGCTCAGCCCCTTTTCCCCAAACCTTTACCGTGTGTTTTATAATAAACATTTGTGTTTGACGGTAGCTTATGGTTGTCGTGTATTTTGTTCTAACTGTTCCTTGGCAATATTCTGATTCGCATGAGTTATGTTACGGGCCTCTTTTCCATCCACCCTAGACTTTTAAAGCCACGGTGTTAGTAACAGTCTGACACACACATGCACACTGTTATAACCATCGCTATGAGAATGTATTAAATGTATTGTCTCTTTTAAGAAAATAGTTATATTTCTATGTCTTTCCTTTATGAATGTGTCTGTGCATCAGACAGTGAGTTGGTGCCCGCATTGTCTTTGTACTGTATGTGTGCCGTTTAAGATTAGGGAGGACGATTGCTTTTTTTAATGAGCTTGGCCTTATTTTTTGTACAGCATATTGGATGACTGTCATTCATATTCCATTCACACAGCTCAATGTAGCATCGATAGGTTCAGGCTACTACATGATACTAACTTTCTGTTTACCCATCATGAGGTTGCTACAACCAAGCTTACAAATGAAAGTTTATAACGTAGCTGCACAGTTTAGCATTTGGCAATAAATGTATAAAACTGAAAGCTTCCATTGACTTGGAAGAGTTCTAGTGTTGGATAGCCATAGCCAGCTAGCTAACACAAATAGCATTCCTCTCTGTTTGAATCAGGGTGCTGAGTAGGCTAAATTAGCTGCATTACCTAACTAAGTGAAAGTGTGTGTGTGGCGTCAGTATGCATGTTGTGTGTGTGGGCATATGTAGTATGTGTGTGTTGGGGTGTCAGTTTAAGTATGTGTGTGGGTAGAGTCCAGTGTGTGTGCATAGAGTCAGTGCAAGAGAGTTAGTGCAAAAAGGGTCAATGCAGGTAGTCCGGGTAGCCATTTGATTAGCTATTTAGCAGTCTTGTTTAGAAGTCACTGTATGCTGACACTGCATGCTGAAGAGGAGAGCTAAGGATCCTAACAAGATACTGGACTAATTTACTACAGTGACTGACATCTCAGGGAGAGATAAGGGATGTAGAGAGACTTACTTAACATGATCAACCATGTGGGTGACTGTTTTTGACCAATCATTAATTTGGGAGAAAAACACCCGCAACGCATCAAATAGACGGAGGGCACTTTGTCCAAAAGAAGTTTGCATTGTTGTAGCTCGCAATATTGCATCCTTTACACTGGTTAGGGTACACAGTAGAAGAGAAGAGGGAAGATGAGAGGCGAGAGGAGTCCCAGCATGACACAAGTTAGATCCTAATGTTCAAAGCTCTGCAGCCCTCCTCAATTCCTCCTCTCTTTCTTCACTCTTCCTTCACCTTCCCAGTACGTTGACCTGACAACACTTTCCCCCGTTCAAATGTCCTTTCACTTGTTTAACCACCCTCCTTTCGTTTTTGCCTTAAAGCTGCAATATGTAACTTTCTGGGCAACCCAACCAAATGGAAATGTGAGTTATAGATCTGTCATTCTCATCGAAAGCAAGTATAAAGTGGTAGATCTGTTCTATGTTCGCTATTTCTATGCTCCCCGTGCTTACGTTTCATTTTTACATCTTTTACTTTTGGTTTTGTAGACCAGTTTCAAACAGCTGAAAGTACAATATTTTTGGTTATGGCAAATATATCTCACAGTGGTTTAGATGGTACAATGACATTCTACACTGTGGTCCTCTGTAGCTCAATTGGTAGAGCATGGCGCTTGTAACGCCAGGGTAGTGGGTTCGATCCCCGGGACCACCCATACGTAGAAATGTATGCACACATGACTGTAAGTTGCTTTGGATAAAAGCATCTGCTAAATGGCATATTATTATATTATTACTTGCTTGTTTTGTCACATAAACTGTAATTAGGTGAACAATTTAGAATTTTAGCAACCAGAAAATGACAGAGCCTTCTGTCTTGTAACCATACCATCCAGACTCTGTCGTAACCGGCCGCGACCAGGAGACCCATGGGGCGGCACACAATTAGCCAGCGTCGTCCAGGGTAGGGGAGGGCATGGCCAGCAGGGATGTAGTTCAGTTGGTAGAGCATGGCGTTTGCAACGCCAGGGTTGTGGGTTCGATTCCCACAGGGGGCCAGTATGAAAATGTATGCACTCACTTAACTGTAAGTCGCTCTGGATAAGAGTGTCTGCCAAATGACTAAAATGTAAATGTAATACCTAACATATCACACTAATTTGAGGGTCCTGGTTTTCATTTACTATGTTACATCTAGTCTATGAGACCAGGCTGGATGTAGGCGTGTGAGTTTGTGTGTGTCATTATTGTAGTTATTGTGTGGTCTCCTTATTCTGTGGCACTGGCAGGGTATTCAGTGTGTGTGTATCTGCGTATGTGTATGCTGGTCTTATTGTGCAGTCTGGCATTTTGCAGGTCCATTTGATTCTTGGCAGGTAGATCAGAGCTCCTCTCTGCCCAGCCGAAGCAAATGATTACAGAGAAGATAGGGAGAGAGATGGAGAGAGAGATGAGAGGGAGAGACTTCCAGAGGCAACCCCATTCAGCCCTATTCATCCGCCTTTGGGTCACCTCTGGGAATAGTATCGACGTATACACTGACTCTGTGACTGTGTTGACCAGGAAGTGCATAGAGGATGTTGTATCGGTCCCATATTCAAATGTTTAAACCTGCACTGCGTAACGATGTGTGTACAGGTGTTTTTGGAGACCACTCTGGCAAGAATGCAGTATTTTTTTCTAAATTTGAACACGATATGCCAGAAAGCCCAGCTCTCATTGCAAGTCGCCGCTGGGATGACGTAGCATCAACATCCGCTCTGAGACTTTGTGGCTGTGGTAGTGACAACCCAACAGAGTCGGGAAATATGAGACTGTGGATGCTGATGCGGTTACAGTTATGGACAAGATTGGTGATAACTCGATTCCATTTTATCAACACTGTCTTCAGAACAGGTACTAAAAATGTTATACACCAGCTAGAATTCTCCTTTTTATATTGTAATAAAAAATATTCACGTTGTCAGCCAGAAAGGTAGCTAACGTTAGCACTGTCAAGGTAGCTAGCTATCTAACTTAGCTAGCTAGCTAACGTTACATGGTTGCTAGCTAATAGTTTAGCTACCGGAAATGTGCCTGCCTGGTACAAGATAGCAATATGATGATAGCTTTAGTACATCAGCTATCACACTTACGTAAAAAAGCAATGTAAAATAATGAATTTTGACTATCATAGCTCTTCATTCATGGAAAATAACCTTGTCTTTGGCAAGTCCTTTGCCCTTATCTGACTACTATACTAGCTAGCTAATAACATTACTGGTATGGCCCCTTGATTCTCGACATCTATGGCTATGAATATGTTGTGTATGATTGTAGAAGTGTTATACTCAACTCTTCTGCATGAAAATCATTGTTGTTTATACATAAAACCAAAACTATGTAGTGAACATTACAATACAATCCTAATAACAGTGTTGTGTACATCTTTTTTCTGTAGGATTCCAGCTTTGAAGAGCCGCAGACCGTCCAGGGGCACAGGCAGGGCTGCAGAAAGAATTGGACAGGAAGACCTTGAAAGGGCTGCCCGACTGAAGGAGAGGCTGGCCGAGAAGAAGGTTAGTAAAAATCTTTCACCTGTGGTACTGTTTACCCGTTTCACAATATTACAATCATATCACACAACATTTGGCTACATTCTGTAATTTCATGTTGCTTTTTTTCTTATTATCATTACAGGCTAAATTGTGAGAGCTGTCCATTGAAGTAAGGGGAGAGATGCTGGAGCTGGCCGCTTCCCTTCTACCTGGAGTGATTTTTTACATCACTGGGTACCGGAGAGCTATCCCAGGGTACCGGAGAGCTATCACAGGGTCTCCAGACATCCAAGACAACCTCGCTGGTGCACCTGCCTGAACTCCTGCACCTAACAACACACAACTGCTGCCATTTCACCATTGCAATATTCCATTTATTTATTACCAAGTATGTTTACATAACAAGTTAACACTTTCCATGACTACACTGTACTTTATTCTTCATTTGGATCCAAATTAGGAAATATACTATTTTGAGGAAGGTTAAAGACTACCTTGTATTCTTGTTTATCTACCTAATAAAACTTTACTTATCCTGATCATGTAATCGGACCGACTTGTTTTGTACTCTATTTACACCAGGGTAGTCCTTCCATCTTTCTGGACATCTACCCACCTGTAGGTCTGCTAATTTGAAGTGTAAACCGTCAAGAGCATAGATATCCAGGAAAATAACAGTTTAGTAAATCATTCTAAAACCATTCCAAAAGTTTGGACACACCTGTGCTTAGTGGGACTATAATTTGTTTTTCAACAGGACAATGACCCCCACACACCTCCAGGCTGTGTAAGGGCTATTTGACCAAGAAGGAGTGATGGAGTGCTGCATCAGATTACCTGGCCTCCACAATCACCCGACCTCAACCCAATTGAGATGGTTTGGGATGAGTTGGACCGCAGGGTGAAGGAAAAGCAGCCAACAAGTGCTCAGCATATGTGGGAACTCCTTCAAGACTGTTGGAAAAGCATTCCAGGTGAATCTGGTTGAGAGAATGCCAAGAGTGTGCAAAGCTGTCATCAAGGCAAAGGGTGGCAACTTTGAAGAATCTCAAATATAAAATATATGTTGATGTGTTAAACACTTTTTTGGTTACTACATGATTCCATATTTGTATTTTCATAGTTTTGATGTCTTCACTATTATTCTACTATGTAGAAAATTGTAAAAATAAAGAAAAACCCTTGAATGAGTAGGTATGTCCAAACTTTTGACTGTTACTGTATATGCTAGATAAAGAATGCGCAAGTATTGTTTCTCACACAAGTTTATTGTTGCCCACACAAACGTCCCTTATTTATATGTTTGATTGTAGGCCCACCTATTTCAACAACAATTCTGAGTACCATGTAGGTTTTCACACTTCCCGGGAACCACAAAGTCTGACAACAGGGAAAGCTTCAGCATCCTCTGCTGCGTGGTGACGTCTCCTCGAAGTTGTAGCTGCTCAGCCATTGTTGGTGGTGGCATATCGTGGAGTCTTTGGTCAACTGATCTCAGGATCATTGTCCTTGGTAGGCCCAATTGAGAGCCCAGTCTTCTCAACACTACTCTCTGAAGGTCGGGGATATAGTTGTAGTCCTTTGCAGTTTTCAATGTGTAGACACTTCACCTTGGAGACTTGTTATTGTAGTTTCCTTTAGCTGAAAGATAGAATGATATTTGGTGAGTATTTTGTCTATAGAATTTAATTACTATCAGTGCACAACTGTAGTGTTGAAAATATAAGAGCAATTACATATATTATAATGAGTTCTAAGAAATTGTAATTTATTGGTTTTACATCATACAAATCTTTTTCACAATCGAGAGTACAACTAAGACTTAGATCTTGTTGCCCTACGTGTTCTCCAAGGCTGGACGATGGTTACAAAGTTTGTAGTCAAGTGCTGCCAGCAGGGCTCCAGCCTCAGACTGGAGGAGAGAAAGCAAACCGTGTACATGAGTAAGTGATTCTGGAAGGACTCCAGCTCAGATGTAGACCTAGACCAGGGATGGGCAACTCCCGTCCTCGGGGGCTTAATTGGTGTCACACTTTCCCCCAGCCCTATAACTAATCATACCTGATTAAAGTAATTGCATTCTAAACTGAATACCATGATAAGTTGATTATTGGAGTCAGGTGTGTTGGCTGGGGCTGCGGCAAATGTGTGACACGAATCAGGCCCCTGAGGACTGGAGTATGCCAACCCTGATCTAGGTCTGACTCCAATAATCAACTAATCATGATCTCCATTTACAATGCAATTAGTTTCATCAGCTGTGTTTGCTAGGGATGGAGAAAAAGAGTGACATCACTCCGGCCCCCGAGGATTGGAATACACCATCCCTGACCTAGATAGACAACATATCAAACATGCTCCATCAATCACAATCCTAATCTGGAATACGATTTTACCAATTGACAACTATGACAGAAATGCCTTCGATGACGATCAGTCTTATATTTCCAAGGTAAAAACATTCAGTTTAGGATGAACGGAGTTAGTATTATTTTCCGTCATTGGATAAGGAGGTTATTCGGCAGAATTCAATATAATGTCATGTTAGTCTTATACACTCAATACATGTGTATCTTTTGGGCTAGGTCTGTGTACATCTCAACCAGCTCAATTGGGGAATAACAGTAATCTGTTTGCAGTAGGCTAATATTCACATGGTATGTCATCAATACTCAAAGACATGTTGCAGAGATGTTTGTCCTTCTGGAAGGTTCTCCCATCTTCACAGAGGAACTCTTGAGATCTGTCAGAGTGACCATCGGGTTCTTGGGTCACCTCCCTGACTAAGGCCCTTCTCCCCCGATTGCTCAGTTATGCCGAGCGGCCAGCTCTAGGAAGTGTCTTGGTGGTTCCAAACTTCTTCCATTTAAGAATGATGGAGGCCACTGTGTTCTTGGGGACCTTCAATGCTGCAGAAATGTTTTGGTACCCTTCCCCAGATCTGTGCAATCCTGTCTCGGAGCTCTATGGACAATTCCTTCGACCTCTGGGGTCGGTTTTTGCTCTGACATGCACTGTCAACTGTGGGACCTTATATAGACAGGTGCGTGCCTTTCCAAATCATGTCCAATCAATTGAATTTACCACAGGTGGACTCCAATCAAGTTGTAGAAACATCTCAAGGATGATCGATGGAAACAAGGATGCACCTGAGCTCAATTTCGAGTCTCATCACAAAGGGCCTGAATACTTATGTAAATAAGGTATTTCTGTTTTTTATTAGCAACAATTTCTAAAAACCTGGGAAGGGGTCTTAATACTTTCCGAATGCACTGTACCCATCTTTTGTGATAACTGAGTGTCATCTCCTTTAGTGTCGAACTAAAAGCATGATATACAAGTCATTTTGCAAGTGGAACAACCCTAGGGAATAGCAGTAGCCTAGTCAATCTGCGCACTTGGCCCAGCTTTGCATGCTGACCAACGCTAGGTAGGCGGCCTGTTCCTGATCTTGTGCATCTACATTCAAATGATAAAATGGCTTGCGTGATGTTAGGCTTCATAAATTGAGTGACAACCTATTTACTTTGCTAGGTTATTGTTTTCAATGCGATGTTGAAAATGGTGTTTTACCGTAAGCTACTGGAGACAACTCATCTGGCTATACCTGCTGAACGGGACTTACAATAGCTTTGATTTAGATTGTTCAGCAATAGTTTTGGTGGATTTGCTTTAAACAATCAGTGCGCACTGCATGGCTAAAGCGGGAGGAGAAAATAAGCTCACTAAACTTCCAAATGGTCAAAACCATTTGATTTTGAGATGGGGGTGAAATCCAAAGTTGTGTTATATATTCATTGGCTATGTCATAGCTAATTTGTAAACTATAAATATTGATACATTACTAGCTCAAACACTTAATCTGCAAAAACAATAAGATAATAAGTGGGTGATTGTGATTTCAGAACCAAAGTGCAGGGACAAAAAAACTGGCTACATTGACTCCCCTAATCTGATAATCTGATGGTCTCCCTTATGGCTCAGATCAGGTGCCTATGTAGTATACACCATAGACATGCATCACACACACACACACACACACACACACACAGAAGTCAACTCCGACAGATCCAGCTCAGAGTTCCCGCTCATGAGCTCCATCAGCAGGAGATTTTAATTTAGAATGGAACATTTATTAAACAAATGTTAGTGCATCGAATCGATTCATTCTTTAAGCAAACCGAATCGCACTGAATCATTTAAAACTAAAATGTATCGTTCCTGTATTGTATCGGAGCCCATGTATCTAGATACGTATTGAATCCCTAGTGGCTGTGCACATCTCCAACTCAATCATCAAGTTTGCTGATGACACAAAATTGGTGATTACCAACAACGACGAGACAGCCTACAGGGAGGAGGTGAGAGCCCTGGCGGAGCTGTGCCAGGAAAATGACCTCTCCCTCAACGTCAACAAAACGAAGGAGCAAATCAACTTTGATTCGATTGATTTGATTTGAGAGAGAGAGCGGGAGAGAGAAAAGGGGGGAGAGAGAGAGGGAGAAAGAAAGAGAGCGAGAGAGAGAGAGACAGAGAGAGAGAGAGAGAGAGAGAGCGAGAGAGAGAGAAATAAAAGGAATGAAAGAAGGGTGAAGTGAAACAGAAAGAATGGATAAATGGGCGGGAATGGACGGGGATTTGGACCAGAGAGAGAGAGAGAGAGGCCAGGGGGAAAGTATGGAGGAACCTCATTCCTCATATTTAGAGTGCATAAGGCATGTGTCTAACAAGCGTTACAGCTGGGTTTGGGGTGTGTAGGGTGGGTAAGTGGTGCTTTAAGTGGGAGGTCTGGGTTTGTTTGATATCGTGTAAAAGTAGAGTATTTCCTGGTTCAGAATAGGAGAGAGTCAGATTGCTCTAACATATCCCCTTGCCTTCTTTTTTGCTCTGACAATGTGGAACTCACAGCATGGTGACAATAATCGATAAACCAGCATGCTACTATGTAACCTGTCCACTCTCAGTGTGTGTGTGTGTGCATGCGTGCGTGTCTAGTATGTGTGTGTCTGTGCGTGCATGTCTGTGTGTGTGTCACTGTGTGTTTATGTGTGTGTGTCACTGTGTGTGTGTGTGTGTGTGTGTGTGTGTGTGTGTGTGTGTGTGTGCGTGCGTGCGTGCGTGCGCGTGTGTCACTGTGTGTTTATGTGTGTGTGTCACTGTGTGTGTGTGTGTGTGTGTGTGTGTGTGTGTGTGTGTGTGTGTGTGTGTGTGTGTGTGTGTGCGTGCGTGCGTGTGTGTGTGTGCGTGTGTGTGTGCGTGTGTGTGTGTCTGTGCGTGCATGTCTGTGTGTGTGTCACTGTGTGTTTATGTGTGTGTGTCACTGTGTGTGTGTGTGTGTGTGTGTGTGTGTGTGTGTGTGTGTGTGTGTGTGTGTGCGTGCGTGCGTGTGTGCGTGCGTGCGTGCGTGCGTGCGTGCGTGCGTGTGTGTGTGTGTGCGTGTGTGTGCGTGCGTGTGTGTAGGGAAGTTGACACCAGGGTATCACCAGGGAGGTTTAGCTACAGTGGGCTGTTTCAGACAGAACAACCTACATGATATTAACCCTGTGATGATTCCTGTAGAGTCAGCTGGTCTATACATATCCCTGTTAGACATTCTCAACATTGATTCTAAACACAAAGTGTTGTTCATTTAATCAATTCAGCCTACCTCCTGGAAGTGAATCATTATGAATACAGAAACTAAAAGATTTGTTGACATCATGCCATTGTTGGATATAATTTAATGCTAAATTCACTTTCATGCTGTATTGAACATCAGATGGAAATAAAATAGCTGAGAATACTTTCCAACTAGGAGACCCATACCAAGGGGTACAGACGAGAAGGACCCATACAAAGGGTACAGACGGGAAAGACCCATGCAAAGGGTACAGACAAGAAGGACCCATACAAAGGGGTACAGACAACAAAACCCATACAAAGGGGTACAGACAAGAAGGACCCATACAAAGGGGTACAGACGAGAAGGACCCATACAAAGGGGTACATTAGAAGATGGATCCTTTGTTGTAAAGTGTTGTCTCTAGGTGATTGGGTTTGTATCGAGCTCCTGCTCAATTGATGGTGTGTGTGTGTGTGTTTGTGTGTGTGTGTGCCTGTGTGTGTGTGTGTGTGTGCTTATTAGATAAAAGTGAATCTGACCCATATCTAAGTGAGTGAATGATGAGCTGTGCGTTTTAACTCCGGGCCAGAGTTAGATTACACAGACACAGGCCTTACACTGTTCCCCAGGCCTTAAACTGTTCCCCAGGCCTTACACTGTTCCCCGGGCCTTATGCTGTTCCCCGGGCCTTACACTGTTCCCCAGGCCTTAAACTGTTCCCCAGGCCTTACACTGTTCCCCGGGCCTTATGCTGTTTCCCGGGCCTTATGCTGTTCCCCGGGCCTTACACTGTTCCCCAGGCCTTAAACTGTTCCCCAGGCCTTACACTGTTCCCCGGGCCTTACACTGTTCCCCAGGCCTTACACTGTTCCCCAGGCCTTACACTGTTTATCGGGCCTTACACTGTTCCCCGGGCCTTACACAGTTCTCCAGGCCTTACACTGTTCCCCGGGCCTTACACTGTTCCCCGGGCCTTACACTGTTCTCCAGGCCTTACACTGTTCCCCAGGCCTTACACTGTTCCCCGGACCTTACACTGTTCCCCAGGCCTTACACTGTTCCCCGGGCCTTACACTGTTCCCCGGGCCTTACACTGTTCCCCAGGCCTTACACTGTTCCCCGGGCCTTACACTGTTCCCCAGGCCTTACACTGTTCCCCAGGCCTTACACTGTTCCCCGGGCCTTACACTGTTCCCCGGGCCTTACACTGTTCCCCGGGCCTTACACTGTTCCCCAGGCCTTACACTGTTCCCCGGGCCTTACACTGTTCCCCAGGCCTTACACTGTTCCCCGGGCCTTACACTGTTCCCCAGGCCTTACACTGTTCCCCGGAGAAAGAGAGAGAGAGGAAGGGAGGGAGAAAGAGAAATAGGGGCGGGGTCATTTCATCCCTCTGACACACTATCATGCTACGGATGTAGATGGAAAAGGTAGTGAGACTAGGGACCCTGGCTTGCTCTGTCCCAGAAGCGCGCGCGCACACACACACACACACACACACACACACACACACACACACACACACACACACACACACACACACACACACACACGTGAAAGTGGTGTCAGCAGACAGGATGCTGTACCTGATATATCATTGATGAGAGGATAGGTCATTGATCACAAGTGATAAGTGCTATTGACAGGAGGTGTGAGGAAAGAAAGGTTTTGTGTTCCTGTGCACACATGGATTTGTGTGTGTTTGTGTGTGTGTGTGTGTGTGTGTGTGTGTGTGTGTGTGGGACAGAGCAAGCCAGAGTCCCTAGGCCTTCATTGATCATATGGAAAAGTGTAGTCAGCACTTTTGGGCTATGGAGGTCACCTCAGCAACACTGTACATGACTTTATGCATGATTGCGCCACACTATGAAAGTGAATGTAAGGTGTTGACTTCCTCATCAGTAATATCAAACCACTATTCTTCTATTACAGTGTGTGTCCATGACCTGAGCACTGGAGCCTTATAGTGTTTTATTCTCTAAGAAATGAGGCTGTACTGAGACTGGGGCAGAGAACTGGAGCTGACCTTTACAACACAGCAGGAGTTCTCCACGGTTCTCTCTCTATCACTGTCTCTCTCTCTCTCACACACACACACGCACACACTCACACACACACACACACACACACACACACACACACACACACACACACACACACACACACACACACACACACACACACACACACACACACACACACTCACTGTAATGCACCATGACAGTCCCCTGTCACGTTATACTGGGCTGTGGAGAGTGACTGCCACTCACAGTAGCTCTTATACAGTTAAGAAAAATACAGTGAGAGAGAGAGAGAGAGAGAGAGAGAGAGAGAGAGAGAGAGAGAGAGAGAGAGAGAGAGAGAGAGAGAGAGAGAGAGAGAGAGAGACAGAAGGAGAGAGAGAAGGAGAGAGAGAGAGAGAGAGAGAGAGAGAGAGAGAGAGAGAGAGAGAGAGAGAGAGAGAGAGAAAGATAGAGAGAGAGAGAGAGAGAGAGGAGAGAGAGAGAGAAACAAAAGGAGAGAGAGCAACCTTGGGAAAACAGCAACCTTGGGAAAATAATCTGCATTATCATTAACAGCAGACTCATACATTTCCTCTGTGAAAACAATGTACTGAGCAAATGTCAAATTGGCTTTTTACCAAATCCCCGTACAACAGACCACGTATTCACCCTGCACACCCTAATTGACAAACAAACAAACCAAAACAAAGGCAAATTCTTCTCATGCTTTGTTGATTTCAAAAAAGCTTTTGACTCAATTTGGCATGAGGGTCTGCTATACAAATTGATGGAAAGTGGGGTTGGGGGAAAAACATACAACATTATAAAATCCATGTACTCAAACAACAAGTGTGCGTTTAAAATTGGCAAAAACAAACACATTTCTTTCCACAGGGCCGTGAGGCAGGGATGCAGCTTAAGCCCCACCCTCTTCACCATATATATATATATATATATATATAAACGAATTGGCGAGGGCACTAGAACAGTCTGGAACACCCGGCATCACTCTACTAGAATCTGAAGTCAAATGTCTACTATTTGCTGATGATCTGGTGCTTCTGTCCCCAACCAAGGAGGGCCTACAGCAGCACCTAGATCTCCTGCACAGATTCTGTCAGACCTGGGCCCTGACAGTAAATCTCAGTAAGACAAAAATAATGGTGTTCCAAAAAAGGTCCAGTTGCCAGGACCACAAATAAAAATTCCATCTAGACACCGTTGCCCTAGATCACACAACAAACTATACATACCTCAGCCTAAACATCAGCGCCACAGGTAACTTCCACAAAGCTGTGAACGATCTGAGAGACAAGGCAAGAAGGGCCTACTATGCCATCAAAAGGAACATAAAATTTGACATACCAATTAGGATCTGGTTTAAAAAAAACTTGGAATCAGTTATAGAACCCATTGCCCTTTATGGTTGTGAGGTCTGGGGTCCGCTCACCAACCAAGAATTCACAAAATGGGACAAACTCCAAATTGAGACTCTGCATGCAGAATTCTGCAAAAATATCCTTGATGTACAACGTAAAACACCAAATAATGCATGCAGAGCAGAATTAGGCCAATACCCACTAATTATCAAAATCCAGAAAAGAGCCGTTAAACTCTACAACCACCTAAAAGGATGCGATTCCCAAACCTTCCATAACAAAGCCATCATCTACAGAGAGATGAACCTGGAGAAGAGTCCCCTAAGCAAGCTGGTCCTGGGGCTCTGTTCACAAACACAAACAGACCCCACACAGCCCCAGGACAGCAACACAATTAGACCCAACCAAATCATGAGAAAACAAAAAGATAATTACTTGACACATTGGAAAGAATTGACAAAAAACAGAGCAAACTAGAATGCTATTTGGCCCTAAACAGAGAGCACATGGTGGCAAAATACCTGACCACTGTGACTGACCTAAACTTAAGGAAAGCTTTGACTATATACAGACTCAGTGAGGATAGCCTTGCAATTGAGAAAGGCCGCCGTAGGCAGACCTGGCTGTCAAGAGAAGACAGGCTATGTGCACACTACCCACAAAATGAGGTGGAAACCGAGCTGCACTTCCTAACCTCATGCCAAATGAATGACCATATTAGAGATACATATTTCCTTCAGATTACACAGACCCATAAAGAATTTGAAAACAAACCCAATTTTGATAAACTCCCATATCTATTGGGTGAAATACCACAGTGTGTCATCACAGCAGCAATATTTGTGACCTGTTGCCACAAGAAAAGGGCAACCAGTGAAGAACAAACACCATTGTAAATACAACCCATATTTATGTTATTTTATTTTCCCTTTTGTACTTTAACTATTTGTACATAATATGACCTTTGAAATATCTTTTTTTCTTTTGGAACTTTTGTGAGTATAATGTTTACTGTAAAACAAAGTATTGTTTATTTCACTTTTGTTTATTATCTATTTCACTTGCTTTGGCCAATAAAGCCCTTAAATTGAAATTGAAATTCAATTGCGAGAAGGAGAGAGAGAGATAGAAGGAGAGAGAGAGAGGAGCAGAGAAAATTTGGGACTGCTCTTATGGTACTAATGCTAGATATATGGCCCACAGCACAGCAGACACACTCTCCCCACTGCTTCATTCATTTAGAAATGTCACGTTCAGCGACGAGGGGAGGGAAATACGTTTCATCAGCCACCAGGCCCAGGCTCCCTATGAGAGCGGGAAAGGCAAGAGGAAAGACTCATCTAAATATGGAACAGCAACTGGATGAAAATATAGCAATGTCCCCTCTGTTTTCTGCTCCGAAGTGATATCTTCTTTCCAGAGTTGAAAAAGCTTGTAAAACAATAAAGCTTGGACCATAATGGTCCTTGTCAAGTGATTACAGTAACAATGTATTAAATGCCAAGATGATGTCAACGCTTTTCGTACTATAATGTTTTTCATCATTTTCCAACAATAATTAATTGGACATCTGAAGAGAAAAGTTAGCCTTGAAATAGTTTTTTGTGGCAGACTGTTAGCTGGCTAGTGCTCACGTGAGATTTGGTTCTGGATGCTGAGATTAGCCTTGAATCTACTCCACCTGTGTCTGTGTTTTGACTGTAGTTCCCTCTGAGTTCCAGGGTCAGTTATTATATTGGGCTGCCGAGTGGCGCAGCGGTCTAAGGCACTGCATCTCAGTGCTTGAGGCGTCACTACAGACCCCCTGGTTCGATTCCAGGCTGCATCACATCAGGCCGTGATTGGGAGTCCCATAGGGCGGCGCACAATTGGCCCAGCGTTGTCCGGGTTTGGCCGGTGTAGGCCGTCATTGTAAATAAGAATTTGTTCTTAACTGACTTGCCTAGTTAAATAAAGATAAATAAAATAAAATAAATTATAGCCAACTGAGGATGTTTGAGGTCCAGTCAGGTGCCTGGACAGCTGATCTGGGACCTGTGGTTGAGAGCCAAGGAGTAACGATCTTTTGGCCTGAGCCAGACCTCTGGCACAGAATGAGAGAAAGAGAGAGATGGAGATGGACATAGTGTGAAAGGGAGAGTGGCAGATCGAAAGAGACAGCGAAGAATGGGATAGAGAAGGAGAGAGACAGCGAGGAGTGGGACACAGAGAAGGAGAGAGACAGCGAGGAGTGGGACAGAGAGAAGGAGAGAGACAGCGAGGAGTGGGACACAGAGAAGGAGAGAGACAGCGAGGAGTGGGACAGAGAGAAGGAGAGAGACAGCGAGGAGTGGGATACAGAGAAGGAGAGAGACAGTGAGGAGTGGGACAGAGAGAAGGATAGAGACAGCGAGGAGTGGGAAAGAGAGAAGGAGAGAGACAGCGAGGAGTGGGACAGAGAGAAGGAGAGAGACAGCGAGGAGTGGGACACAGAGAAGGAGAGAGACAGCGAGGAGTGGGACAGAGAGAAGGAGAGAGACAGCGAGGAGTGGGATACAGAGAAGGAGAGAGACAGTGAGGAGTGGGACACAGAGAAGGAGAGAGACAGTGAGGAGTGGGACAGAGAGAAGGAGAGAGACAGCGAGGAGTGGGACACAGAGAAGGAGAGAGACAGCGAGGAGTGGGACACAGAGAAGGAGAGAGACAGCGAGGAGTGGGACACAGAGAAGGAGAGAGACAGCGAGGAGTGGGACAGAGAGAAGGAGAGAGACAGCGAGGAGTGGGATACAGAGAAGGAGAGAGACAGCGAGGAGTGGGACAGAGAGAAGGAGAGAGACAGCGAGGAGTGGGATACAGAGAAGGAGAGAGACAGCGAGGAGTGGGACAGAGAGAAGGAGAGAGACAGCGAGGAGTGGGACAGAGAGAAGGAGAGAGACAGCGAGGAGTTGGATAGAGAGAAGGAGAGAGACAGCGAGGAGTGGGACAGAGAGAAGGAGAGAGACAGCGAGGAGTGGGATAGAGAGAAGGAGAGAGACAGCGAGGAGTGGGACAGAGAGAAGGAGAGAGACAGCGAGGAGTGGGACACAGAGAAGGAGAGAGACAGCGAGGAGTGGGACAGAGAGAAGGAGAGAGACAGCGAGGAGTTGGATAGAGAGAAGGAGAGAGACAGCGAGGAGTGGGACAGAGAGAAGGAGAGAGACAGCGAGGAGTGGGATAGAGAGAAGGAGAGAGACAGCGAGGAGTGGGACAGAGAGAAGGAGAGAGACAGCGAGGAGTGGGACACAGAGAAGGAGAGAGACAGCGAGGAGTGGGACAGAGAGAAGGAGAGAGACAGCGAGGAGTGGGACACAGAGAAGGAGAGAGACAGCGAGGAGTGGGACAGAGAGAAGGAGAGAGACAGCGAGGAGTGGGACAGAGAGAAGGAGAGAGACAGCGAGGAGTGGGATACAGAGAAGGAGAGAGACAGCAAGGAGTGGGATACAGAGAAGGAGAGAGACAGCAAGAGAGAGAGTGAATGTGAGAGTGAGAGAACAAGAAGAAGCAAAGCAGAGAGAGAGAGAGAGAGAGAGATAGGGAGAGAGAGAGAGAGAGAGCGAGAGAGAGAGAGAGAGAGAGAGAGAGAGAGAGAGAGAGAGAGAGAGAGAGAGAGAGAGAGAGAGAGAGAGAGAGAGAGAGAGGCAGAAGCAGAAGCCTCTGCAGATGGAGGATCATTAAATATTAATGGTTAGCAGTGGTGAGGCCGTGATTAGGGCTGAATGGGCCTCAGGCAGGGAAAACACAGTTCACACACCGTGGGAGTAACTGGCTCCATCTGAACACACTTAGCCAGCTCTTAGCCTTTCTCTCTTCATAGTTCTTTTTTATCTCCTTCTGCCCTGATCTCTGTCACTCTACCTCTTTATGTTCCTATGTATCTTTCTCTCTGTTCCCCTCTCTCACCATCCCTTTCTCTGCATACCTCTCTCCATCCCTTTGCTGAGGAAAGTATGTGTAGACATAAGCCTGTGCGAATCAGCATGTATCATATTTAATATCATTTAGCAGACGCTCTTATTCAGAGCGACTTACAGTAGTGCGTGCAAACATCTTCCTACTGGACGCCCATGGGAATTGAACCCCAACCCTGGCGTTGCAAGTGCCATGCGCTACCAACTGAGCTACACGGGACACGTTATATGTAACATGCAGTATGTAAGCACTATCCCGTTGACCTGGCCTCATCCCCCACCTTTGACCAGACAGCACAGCTGTTCCAATAACCAATATAACCTCCTGTAGTTGTATTTGTTGTGTTAACCAGTCTGTTCTCTCTCTCTCTGTCTGTCTGCAGTGACGTTGTTGGACTCAATGTCTGCTCTGGGAGACCTGGGCTGGGAGGCATACCCTGCAGAGGGGGTGAGTAACACTGTGACATCACTTCCTGTCTGAGGCAGCCATATTGGATCCCTTCAACCCGATCCACACGCACTCACACGGACTTACACAGACACACAGAGAACGAGAGTGATAGGACAGAGAGAGTGAGAGAGCGAGAGAGAAAGAGAGAGGAAGAAAGAGAGAGAAATGGATGACCAAATGTATGACCATATTAGGAACACATATTTCCCTCAGATTACACACACCCACAAAGAATTCTCCCATATCTATTAGGTGAAATACCAGTGTGCCATCACAGCAGCAAGATTTGTGACATGCTGCCACAAGAAAAGGGCAACCAGTGAAGAACACCATTGTAAATACAACCCATATTTATTTTTCTTTATTTTCCCTTTTGTACTTTAACTATTTGTACATTGTTACAACACTGTATATAGACATAATATGACATTTGAAATGTCTCTATTCCTTTTGAACCTTTGTGAGTGTAATGTTTACTGTTAATTTTATATTGTTTATTTCACTTTTGTTTATTTTCTACTTCACTTGCTTTGGCAATGTAAACATATGTTTCCCATGCCAATGAAGCCCTTTGAATTGAATTGAATTGCGAAAGAGAGAGAGAGAAAGACAGAGAGAGAGAGAGAGAGAGAGAGAGAGAGAGAGAGCGAGATGGTGCTTCTGTCACCAACCAAGGAGGGCCTACAGCAGCACCTAGATCTTCTGCACAGATTCTGTCAGACCTGGGCCCTGACAGTAAATCTCAGTAAGACAAAAATAATGGTGTTCCAAAAAAGGTCCAGTTGCCAGGACCACAAATACAAATTCCATCTAGACACCGTTGCCCTAGAGCACACAAAAAACTATACATACCTCGGCCTAAACATCAGCGCCACAGGTAACTTCCACAAAGCTGTGAACGATCTGAGAGACAAGGCAAGAAGGGCCTTCTATGCCATCAAAAGGAACATAAAATTTGACATACCAATTAGGATCTGGCAAAAAATACTTGAATCAGTTATAGAACCCATTGCCCTTTATGGTTCTGAGGTCTGGGGTCCGCTCACCAACCAAGAATTCACAAAATGGGACAAACACCAAATTGAGACTCTGCATGCAGAATTCAGCAAAAACATCCTCCGTGTACAATGTAAAACACCAAATAATGCATGCAGAGCAGAATTAGGCCAATACCCGCTAATTATCAAAATCCAGAAAAGAGCCGTTAAATTCTATAACCACTTAAAAGGAAGCGATTCCCAAACCTGCCATAACAAAGCCATCACCTACAGAGAGATGAACTTGGAGAAGAGTCCCCTAAGTAAGCTTGTCCTGGGGCTCTGTTCACAAACACAAACAGACCCCACACAGCCCCAGGACAACAACAACAACTACACAATTAGACCCAACCAAATCATGAGAAAACAAAAAGAGAATTACTTGACACATTGGAAAGAACAAACAAAAAAACTGAGAAAACTAGAATGCTATTTGGCCCTAAACAGAGAGTACCCAGTGGCAGAATACCTGACCACTGTGACTGACCCAAACTTGAGGAAAGCTTTGACTATGTACAGACTCAGTGAGCATAGCCTTGCTATTGAGAAAGGCCGCCGTAGGCAGACCTGGCTCTCAAGAGAAGACAGGCTATGTGCACACTGCCCACAAAATGAGGTGGAAACTGAGCTGCACTTCCTAACCTCCTGCCAAATGTATGACCATATTAGAGACACATATTTCCCTCAGATTACAGCGATCCACAAAGAATTCGAAAACAAACCCAATTTTGATAAACTCCCTTATCTACTGGGTGAAAAACCACAGTGTGCCATCACAGCTGCAAGATATGTGACCTGTTGCCACAAGAAAAGGGCAACCAGTGAAGAACAAACACCATTGTAAATACAACCCATATTTATGGTTCTTTATTTTCCCATTTGTACTTTAACTATTTGCACATTGTTACAACACTGTATATATACATAATATGACATTTGAAATGTCTTTATTCTTTTGAAACTTCTGAGTGTAATGTTTACTGTTAATATTTATTGTTTATTTCACTTTTGTTTACTATCTACTTCACTTACTTTGGCAATGTTAACACACGTTTCCCATGCCAATAAAGCCCTTAAATTGAATTGAATTGAATTGAAATTGAGCGAGAGAGAGAGAGAGAGAGAGAGAGAGAGAGAGAGAGAGAGAGAGAGAGAGTATGTTAGAGTGATGACTTCTAGCTATATCTGGAGTCTGGGGGGGGAATTTACAAATTATTTCCGCTGTGCTGAAAATAGTGTGACAGTCGCTGGCTTCGTTTTTTTGCCGGCTGTGATTTGGGGAGGGGGTGCATATTGTTATGTAACACCGCCATTTGGTGTGTAACGGGCTGCTGTGAAGGTAACAACCCAGGGAGTCTCAGAATGCCAGAGTCATACCTCTTTAGAACACAAGAGAGGAATGGAGAGAAGGAATTAATTAATGAAAGGGATTCGGCAAGAAATGACAGAGGAATGTAACCGTAGAAACCAGCTGAATAGAAAGAAAGAGGGATGAGAGCTGAAATCTTGAGTGTTTTCTTGCTTTAACTGAAGGCACCTCCATTGAAATGACTTTTACATTTGAGTCATTTAGCAGACGCTCTTATCCAGAGCGACTTACAGTACTGAGTGCATACATTTTCATACTGGCCCCCCATGGGAAGCGAACCCACAACCCTGGCGTTGCAAGCGCCATGCTCAACCAACTGAGCTACAGTGTGATTTGTACAACCTTATTGTTTGCTGTCGACACCAAGGCTGTGGGTTTCATTCTAGCATAAAAATACTGAATGCTCAATGTTAACCACACAACCAACTTAAAAATGAAATACATATTTCAAATAGTTGAGGTAAGGTTGATTGGAGGTGGTTACAGTTTGCCGTTTTTAGATTATTATATTGGTTCTATTGTATCGAGCAACCTTAATCAAGCATTTGACAGTTTGACATATACTGTATGTATTTGACCCAAGTGTGGTTAACAGTTTGATAAAGATCACACTATCTAACACCCACCTTGATGATTCAAGGCTCCTGCTTTGTGCCGGTGCTCACACACCCACTCGGTGGGTGGCTGAGTGCTTGAGATAGGAGAAGAGTTACAGGCACTTACTTCAGATGACACACGACACACAGGCTGGCTGAGACACTCCACAGCAACAGGCGATAACAACAGGCATGATGATACCCTCCTTAACTTGTATTACCCTGCCTGAGGTAACCTGAGGAAATAGAGCGAGAGAGAGCGAGAGAGGGGGAAAGGAGGGGGGAGAGAGAGGGAAGAGAGAGAGTGAGGGATAAATATATATACACTACCAGTCAAACATTTGGACACACCTACTTCTTTATTTTTACTATTTTCTACATGGTAGAATAATAGTGAAGACATCAAAACTATGAAATAACACATGGAATCACGTAGTAACCAAAAAAGTGTTAAACAAATCAAAATATCTTTTAGATTTGAGATTCTTCAATGTAGCCACCATTTGTCTTGATGACAGCTTTGCACACTCTTGGCATTCTCTCAACCAGCTTCACCTGGAATGCTTTTCCAACAGTCTTGAAGGAGTTCCCACATATGCTGAGAACTTGTTGGCTGCTTTTCCTTCACTATGCGGTCCAACTCATCCCAAACCATCTCAATTGGGTTGAGGTCGGGTGATTGTGGAGGCCAGGTCATTTGATGCAGCACTCCATCACTCTCCTTCTTGGTCAAATAGCCCTTACACAGCCTGGAGGTGTGTTGGGTCATTGTCCTGTTGAAAAACAAATTATAGTCCCACTAAGCGCAAACCAGATGGGATGGCGTATCGCTGCAGAATGCTGTGGGAGCCATGCTGGTTAAATGTGCCTTGAATTCTAAATAAATCACTGACAGTGTCACCAGCAAAGCACCCCCACACCCCCACACCTCCTCCTCCATGCTTCACGGTGGGAACCACACATGCAGAGACCATCCGTTCACCTACTCTGCATCTCACAAAGAACTTTGGAATCATCAGACCAAAGGAAAGATTTCCACCGGTCTAATGTCCATTGCTTGTGTTTCTTGGCCCAAGCAAGTCTCTTATTATTATTGGTGTCCTTTAGTAGTGGTTTCTTTGCAGCAATTTGACCATGAAGGCTTGATTCACGCAGTGTCCTCTGAACTGTTGATGTTGAGATGTGTCTGTTACTTGAACTCTGTGAATAATTTATTTGGGCTGCAATTTCTGAGGCTGGTAACTCTAATGAACTTATCCTCTGCAGCAGAGGTAACTCTGGGTCTTCCTTTCCTGTGGCGGTCCTCATGAGAGCCAGTTTCATCATAGAGCTTGATGGTTTTTGCGACTGCACTTGAAGAAACTTTCAAAGTTCTTGAAATTTTCCGGATTGACTGACGTTCATGTCTTAAAGTAATGATGGACTACCTCATGAAGCTGGTTGAGAGAATGCCAAGAGCGACCCTATGGAACTGAGACACACATTACAGGCTACACCTCCCCTCTCTCTCTCACCTCCAGGATAACAGAGGGAAGATAGTGGGAAATGAGTTCATGCTCATTACAGGAGAGAAAGTGGGGGATAGGGGGAGACATAAAAAATG
This sequence comes from Coregonus clupeaformis, assembly GCF_020615455.1. Classification (NCBI taxonomy): domain Eukaryota; kingdom Metazoa; phylum Chordata; class Actinopteri; order Salmoniformes; family Salmonidae; genus Coregonus; species Coregonus clupeaformis. The sequence continues at coordinate 38,559,262 of NC_059212.1, read as the reverse complement.
TTAGTCATTTAGCAGACGTTCTTATCCAGAGCGACAGAATTTTCACCTAGTCTGCTCGGCTACCTGCCCCCCGAGAGTAAGAGAGCGAGAGAGAGAGAGAGAGAGAGAGAGAGAGAGAGAGAGAGAGAGAGAGGTATAGCTGAGGTGCTGAGCAGTATGTAGGTCTCTGGGTCTTGTGTTTCGTATAAGGGGGATTATCTAGTTAAAGTCTGACCCCGGAATCTGCAGACAGGTCACACAGACAGACATTCCCACCGTTCAGATATGGCCTCGGCTGGATAGCTGTCTCTCGGACTCAATCCACCTCCACTTGACCCCCGCGGGTCAGACTTAATATGGCCCGCCCAGAGCCAGATGTGTGCCGGAGTCTGAGTGGAGCGACCCATTTCTGTCACACAGCGGGGGTGTTTCTGCAGAGGGATAGAAAACAGGTACACACTGCCCATATCTTTATACATTTTTTTGGGAGCGCCCCCTCCCCTACTCTTTTCTCTCTTTTCTCTCTTTTCTCTCTCATTCTCTCTCCTCTCTCTCTCTCTCTCTCTCTCTCTCTCTCTCTCTCTCTCTCTCTCTCTCTCTCTCTCTCTCTCTCTCTCTCTATTCTCTCTCTCTCTCTCTCTCTCTCTCTCTCTCTCTCTCTCTCTCTCTCTCTCTCTCTCTCTCTCTCTCTCTCTCTCTCTCTCTCTCTCTCTCTCTCTCTCTCTCTCTCTCTCAGACAGACGTTGTTTCAGAGTTTGATGACCAATTATGTGTAAGTATCTGTAACTACCAGATGATTGCGAGGTGAAATGATGTTAAGCCAGTGAATGGTTGAACCCAAGCCCTAATCCGACGGTTTTGCCCCGCTTCAAAGCAATCGGGCCAGCTTCATTGTGATTGGCCGAGGGATTGGAGCGCTCAGAGATGAAAGTTTCGTCCAGAATGCTAATTAGAAGTCAGACCGAACTGCGATCGCTATAGCAACAGTTTCACTGATTGAGTGTGTGTGTGTTTGATGATTGAGAGAGAGGGTCTAAACTTTCCAACCTGTCTAAACAGTTCTCTCACAAAATTTGTATTATCTTACCAAACACTGGAGGGAAAATTGGACAGCATCATCCATATTCATCATTTCAGAATTATTTTGTTTAGATTGAAAGCAAACACTATCGTGTTTGAATTAAGTGTTTGGTTGATTTTCTCATATTTATTGGTGAGGGAGGAGGCTTTTGGAAACAACAGACATAAAACATTGACCAGTATCATAACATTTTATCGGTACGTTAAAATCTTACAGGTTCCTAATCTCGGTTAACCCAGAACTAAAATCTTGCATAATTTGGTAGGATGCTCGACACCAATTATGTTTACGTAGTCTGTCCACGAGAGATTAACAGGTCCCTCACAGCTCTCCTCAAAGTTATTTCAGCACTATGTTACAGTTCGTCATGTGGAAAGGACATGGTGATTTGGATTAAAGCAAATAAATCAAAGAAGTAAAGTGAAGCAATTCCTTAGATAGAGGGACTGTAAAGAAACCCATGTGGAAACTAGACCAAACGGTCTGACAATGAACAGACTCCTTCAAATGGAAACAGCTCCATACACAATCAAGGAAGTCTCTATAATCCTCTCTCAACCTCAGCTCTGAGAGAAATAAACAAAATGCCATAAAGCCCTCCTTATCCCTCAATAACCATCCCCTTTAACTCCATAATCACTGCTCTCTAGGGAACCAGCCATGTGTGTGCATCTGTGCAGTGTGTGTGTGTGTTTGTGTGTGCGTGCAGCCGTTTGTGTGTGCGTGTGTTTGTGTATGTGTGTATCTCCTCCTGTGATGTCCGACTGGTCCCAGCTTGACACAGATGGGTCCGTTTAGCTGCCACCCACATCTGTAATTTAACCTCATTCATTCCTCCCTCGCTTTTTAACTCTCTTTATCCTCATTTGTCGCTTTGTTTTTCTAAATGCTGAAATACAAAGAGAGACAGAGAGAAAGAGACAGAGAAAGAGACAGAGAGAAAGAGACAGAGAGAAAGAGACAGAGAGGAGACAGAGAGAAAGAGACAGAGAGAAAGAGACAGAGAGAAGGAGACAGAAAGAGACAGAGAGAAAGAGACAGAGAGAAGGAGACAGAAAGAGACAGAGAGAAAGAGACAGAGAGAAGGAGACAGAAAGAGACAGAGAGAAAGCGACAGAGAGAAGGAGACAGAAAGAGACAGAGAGAAAGAGACAGAGAGAAAGAGACAGAGAGAAGGAGACAGAGAAAGAGACAGAGAGAAAGAGACAGAGAGAAGGAGACAGAGAAAGAGACAGAGAGAAGGAGGCAGAGAGAAAGAGAGTTGGCCTTGAGTAGAACACAATCTGCCTTGCCATCCAGCCCAGAAGCCTGTACACAGGACATAGAGATTCCCCTAGCCTGGTCACTTGGTCTGTAAAAACAACTGGCCCTACCTATGACATAAACTCCTAAGTTGTGTCCTATCTTGCCCCCCTCTGTGGTAGTCTAGTCCCAGCTGTTGAAGGGCCAATGGATGTAAAGCAGCTGAGGGGGACTCTGTTTCATTCTGTTTTAGTACTCAAGGCTTTGGGTGAAATGCGTTGAGCCTTTGCCTGCTTGTCGGCCCGTCAAGTTAAATTACCCTAAAAATCAGAGCATTGGCTTCCTAGTCACAAACTCCCTCGTCTTTCTCTCTCCTGTCCTCACTTTCCCTCCAGTTTAATATGCATCCCATCCAAGTCAAATGACAGGGAAAATTTCACAGTTTCACTGACCAGAAAATTACGCCTGTGTGTGAGGTTTGAATGTTGAAATGTGATATGTGTTCCTCAATCAGTAGTCTATACAATGAGGTGGTCTGTGTATCTCCTCACCCCAAATTAGATTCATACTGAGATGGCTCGTTGTGTGTGTGTGTGTGTGTGTGTGTTTGTGTGAGTGCGTGTGCGTCTCTGCATACATGCGCTTGTGTGTATGTGTGTGTGCACGCGCACGTGTGTGTTTTAGCCTGGCTGTCTGCTTCCCCTTTGGTCTCTGAAACGCTATGAAACCACGCTGGTTTATTTTCCTTTCCTTGAAGGAATAGAAATGTTTTCTCTCTCATGCGAGAAGTGTTCTCAGTTACTGCTCTGAGCACGAGTGGAAACAGATGATGGGAGACAAAGTAGCTATGTTCTCTCTCTCTCTCTCTCTCTCTCTCTCTCTCTCTCTCTCTCTCTCTCTCTCTCTCTCTCTCTCTCTCTCTCTCTCCCCCTCTCTCTCTCTCTCTCTCTCTCTCTCTCTCTCTCTCTCTCCCTCTCTCTCTCCTCTCTCTCTCCCTCTCTCTCTCTCTCTCCTCTCTCTCTCTCTCTTTCTCTCTCTCTCTATCTCTCTCTCTCTCTCTCTTTCTCTCTCTCTCTCTCCCTCTCCTCTCTCTCTCTCTCTCTCTCTCTCTCTCTCTCTCTCTCTCTCTCTCTCTCTCTCTCTCTCTCTCTCTCTCTCTCTCTCTCTCTCTCTCTCTCTCTCTCTCTCTCTCTCTCTCTCTCTCTCTCTCTCTCTCTCTCTCTCTCTCTCTCTCTCTCTCTCTCTCTCTCTCTCTCTCTCTCTCTCTCTCTCTCTCTCTCTCTCTCTCTCTCTCTCTCTCTCTCTCTCTCTCTCTCTCTCTCTCTTTCTCTCTCTCTCTATCTCTCTCTCTCTCTTTCTCGCTCTTTCTCGCTCTCTCTCCCTCTTTCTCTCTCGCTCTCTCATACACACACACAGACACACTTAAACTCTTGAACACACTGCACGTGGACATGCAAATACACATGTATGAAAACATGCATACACATGCACGTACACACACTATTATGTGATTACTGAAATGTATACAAATGTTTAGTCAATTAAACACACACACACAAGACACACACACACACACACACCCTGACACGGCCGCCCCCACCACCCCCCCCAACCCCCAACCCTCTAACCCCCTCTCTCCCTTCCTCCCCCTCTCTCTATCTCTGCAGTGGGAAGAGATCAGTGTGATGGATGAGAGGAACACTCCCATGCGTACATACCAAGTGTGTAACGTGATGGAGGCCAGTCAGAATAACTGGTTGAGGACGCGACACATCGCCCGCGACGGAGCCCAGCGCGTCTACATCGAGATCAAGTTCACCCTCCGAGACTGTAACAGCCTGCCTGGAGTACCTGGCACCTGCAAAGAGGTCCGTCTGCTCATGGTTTACATTACTCTGTCCTGCCATGTCAACAATATTCTCCTTGCTTTATGTTTGATGAAAGTCATGGTTGACCGAAACATCACGTTTTGAATCCTAGCCTAAACAGTGTACTATTTTAAGAGAGTGTCACACATGCAAAAGAGGTGATCTTTCCAATGGAATATACTTAGGCATAACAAAACGTACAATATTCATCAAATATAAATGTCAATTTTTGTGTTTTCCATCCAGACGTTCAACATGTTCTACTATGAGTCTAACAACGCCAACTTGTGGTTCATCAAGGAGAGTCAGTACGTCAAGATAGACACCATCGCTGCTGATGAGAGCTTCACACAGGTCAGTGGAAACACACTCTGAACGTAGATTCACATACAATTTACATACTACTTACTACACATGTGGCAAAAACAGAACTGTGAAATAAAGCCTGACTATATCTAGTTTCTATGTGGTTGAAATAAAGCCTGACTACATCTTGTTTCTAGGTGGATGAAATAAAGCCTGACTACATCTTGTTTCTAGGTGGATGAAATAAAGCCTGACTACATCTTGTTTCTAGGAGGATGAAATAAAGCCTGACTACATCTTGTTTCTAGGTGGATGAAATAAAGCCTGACTACATCTTGTTTCTAGGTGGATGAAATAAAGCCTGACTACATCTTGTTTCTAGGTGGATGAAATAAAGCCTGACTACATCTTGTTTCTAGGTGGATGAAATAAAGCCTGACTACATCTTGTTTCTAGGTGGATGAAATAAAGCCTGACTACATCTTGTTTCTAGGTGGATGAAATAAAGCCTGACTACATCTTGTTTCTAGGTGGATGAAATAAAGCCTGACTACATCTTGTTTCTAGGTGGATGAAATAAAGCCTGACTACATCTTGTTTCTATGTGGAGTAAATAAAGCCTGACTACATCTTGTTTCTAGGAGGATTAAAAAAAGCCTGACTACATCTTGTTTCTATCCCTGTAGGTGGATGTGGGAGATCGTGTGATGAAGCTTAACACAGAGGTGCGTGACATCAGTAACCTGAGTAAGAAGGGGTTCTATCTGGCCTTCCAGGACCTGGGGGCCTGCATCGCTCTGGTCTCTGTCAGGATCTTCTACAAGAAGTGTCCCCTCACCGTGCTCAACCTGGCCCAGTTCCCCGACACCGTCACGGGGGGCGACTCAGCCCTGGTGGAAGTGCGAGGGGTGTGTGTGAGCGCCTCCGAGGAGTTTGAGACCCCCAGGATGTACTGTAGCGCGGACGGGAGCTGGCTGGTGCCCATCGGGAGGTGTGTGTGCAAGCCGGGGTACGAGGAGCATGAGGATGGCTGCCAACGTAAGTTATAATGTGTGTGTGTGTGTGTGGTGGCTTGTGTTTATGGTGTAGGTCTGGATAAGAAGAACACAATGACCTGTCACAATGTGAATGGATACGATGTTTATAATGTGTGTGTATTCGTGATTAACCAACATGATTAAATTGTTAATTAAATCAGCTGTGTAGTGCTAGGGCAAAAACCAAAACGTCCACGTGGGGGGGTTGGGGGGTTGTGCCATGACCGAGTTTGGGAAACCCTGCCTTATGGGTCCTATTAGATGGGTCCTAGTGCCCTGTGGGTCCTGTTAGATGGGTCCTAGTGCCCTGTGGGTCCTGTTAGATGGGTCCTAGTGCCCTGTGGGTCCTGTTAGATGGGTCCTAGTGCCCTGTGGGTCCTGTTAGATGGGTCCTAGTGCCCTGTGGGTCCTGTTAGATGGGTCCTAGTGCCCTGTGGGTCCTGTTAGATGGGTCCTAGTGCCCTGTGGGTCCTGTTAGATGGGTCCTAGTGCCCTGTGGGTCCTGTTCAATCTAGATATTTTATTTATTTCACCTTTATTTAACCAGGTAAGCCAGTTGAGAACAAGTTCTCATTTACAACTGCGACCTGGCCAAGATAAAGCAAAACAGTGCGATAAAAACAACAACAATACAGAGTTACATATGGAATAAACAAAACGTACAGTCAATAACACAATAGAAAATCTATATAGTGTGTGCAAATGTAGTAAGTTATGGAGGTAAGGCAATAAATAGGCCATAGTGCAAAATAATTACAATTTAGTATTAACACTGGAGTGATAGATGTGCAGAAGATGATGTGCAAATAGAGATACTGGGGTGCAAATGAGCAAAATAAATAACAATGTAAATAACAATATGGGGATGAGGTAGTTGGGTGGGCTAATTACAGATGGGCTGTGTACAGGTGCAGTGATCGGTAAGCTGCTCTGACAACTGATGCTTAAAGTTAGAGAGGGAGATAAGTGTCTCCAGCTTCAGAGATTTTTGCAGTTCGTTCCAGTCATTTGCAGCAGAGAACTGGAAGGAATGGCGGCCAAAGGAGGGGTTGGCTTTGGGGATGACCAGTGAGATATACCTGCTGGAACGCATACTACGGGTGGGTGTTGCTATGGTGACCAATGATCTAAGATAAGGCGGGGATTTGCCTAGAAGTGATTTATAGATGACCTGGAGCCAGTGGGTTTGGCGACGAATATGTAGTGAGGGCCAGCCAACGAGAGCGTACAGGTCACCATGATGGATAGTATATGGGGCTTTGGTGACAAAACGGATGGCACTGTGATAGACTACATCCAATTTGCTGAGTAGAGTGTTGGAAGCTATTTTATAAATGACATCGCTGAAGTCAAGGATCGGTAGGATAGTCAGTTTTATGAGGGCAAGTTTAGCAGCATGAGTGAAGGAGGCTTTGTTGTGAAATAGGAAGCCGATTCTAGATGTAACTTTGGATTGGAGATGCTTAATGTGAGTCTGGAAGGAGAGTTTACGGTCTAACCAGACACCTAGGTATTTGTAGTTGTCCACATATTCTAAGTCAGACCCGCCGAGAGTAGTGATTCTAGTCGGGCGGCAGGTGCAAGCAGCGTTCGATTGAAGAGCATGCATTTAGTTTTACTAGCGTTTAAGAGCAGTTGGAGGCCACGGAAGGAGTGTTGTATGGCATTGAAGCTTGTTTGGAGGTTTGTTAACACAGTGTCCAGTGAAGGGCCAGATGTATACAAAATGGTGTCGTCTGCGTAGAGGTGGATCTGAGAGTCACCAGCAGCAAGAGCGACATCATTGATATACACAGAGAATAGAGTCGGCCCGAGAATTGAACCCTGTGGCACCCCCATAGAGACTGCCAGAGGTCCAGACAACAGGCCCTCCGATTTGACACATTGAACTCTATCTGAGAAGTAGTTGGTGAACCAGGCGAGGCAGTCATTTGAGAAACCAAGGCTATTTAGTCTGCCAATAAGAATGCGGTGATTGACAGAGTCAAAAGCCTTGGCCAGGTAGATGAAGACGGCTGCACACGACTGTCGATCGCGGTTATTATATCGTTTAGGACCTTGAGCGTGGCTGAGGTGCACCCATGACCAGCTCGGAAACCAGATTGCATAGCGGAGAAGGTACGGTGGGATTCGAAATGGTCGGTGATCTGTTTGTTAACTTGGCTTTCAAATACTTTCGAAAGGCAGGGCAGGATGGATATAGGTCTGTAACAGTTTGGATCTAGAGTGTCACCCCCTTTGAAGAGGGGGATGATCGCGGCAGCTTTCCAATCTCTGGGGATCTCAGACGATACGAAAGAGTGGTTGAACAGGCTAGTAATAGGGGTTGCGACAATTTCGGCGGCTAATTTTAGAAAGAAATGGTCCAGATTGTCTAGCCCAGCTAATTTGTAGGGGTCCAGATTTAGCAGCTCTTTCAGGACGTCAGCTATCTGAATTTGGGTGAAGGAGAAGCGGGGGGGGGGGGGGGGGTGCAGAGCTGGTAGCCGGGGTAGGGGTAGCCAGGTGGAAAGCATGGCCAGCCGTAGCAAAATGCTTATTGAAATTCTCGATAATCGTAGATTTATCAGTGGTGACAGTGTTTCCTAGCCTCAGTGCAGTGGGTAGCTGGGAGGAGGTGCTCTTATTCTCCATGGACTTTACAGTGTCCCAAAACTTTTTGGAGTTAGTGCTACAGGATGCAAATTTCTGTTTGAAAAAGCTAGCCTTTGCTTTCCTAACTGATTGTGCATATTGGTTCCTGACTTCCCTGAAAAGTTGCATATCGCGGGTGCTGTTCGATGCTAATGCAGTACGCCACATGATGTTTTTGTGCTGGTCAAGGGCAGTCAAGTATGGGGTGAACCAGGGGCTATATCTGTTCTTAGTTCTGAATTTTTTGAATGGGGCATGCTTATTTAAGATGGAGAGGAAAGCACTTTTGAAGAACATCCAGGCATCCTCTACTGACGGAATGAGGTCAATATACATCCAGGATACCCGGGCCAGGTCAATTAGAAAGGCCTGCTCGCTGAAGTGTTTTAGGGAGCGTTTGACAGTGATGAGGGGTGGTCGTTTGACCGCGGACCCATTACGGACGCAGGCAATAAGGCAGTGATCGCTGAGATCCTGGTTGAAGACAGAGGAGGTGTATTTAGAGGGTAAATTAGTCAGGATGATATCTATGAGGGTGCCCATGTTTACGGCTTTAGGGTTGTACCTGGTAGGTTCCTTGATAATTTGTGTGAGATTGAGGGCATCTAGTTTAGATTGTAGGATGGCTGGGGTGTTAAGCATATCCCAGTTTAGGTCACCAAGCAGTACGAACTCTGAGGACAGATGGGGGACAATCAATTCACATATGGTGTCCAGGGCACAGCTGTGGGCTGAGGGGGGTCTGTAGCAAGCGGCAACAGTGATATACTTATTTCTGGAGAGGTGGATTTTTAGAAGTAGAAGCTCAAACTGTTTGGGCACAGACCTGGATAGTATGATAGAGCTCTGCAAGCTATCTCTACAGTAGATTGCCACTATGCCCCCTTTGGCAGTTCTATCTAGACGGAAAATGTTGTAGTTGGGGATGGAAATTTCAGAGTTTTTGGTGGTCTTCCTAAGACAGGATTCAGACACTGCTAGAACATCAGGGTTGGCGGAGTGTGCTAACGCAGTGAGTAACTCAAACTTTGGGAGGATGCTTTTTATGTTAACATGCAAAAAACCAAGACTTTTACGGTTACAGAAGTCAACAAATGATAGCGCCTGGGGGGTAGGAGTGATACTGGGGGCTACAGGGCCTGGGTTAACCTCTACATCACCAGAGGAACAGAGGAGGAATAGAATAAGGATACGGCTAAAGGCTTTAAGAACTGATCTTCTAGTGCGTTGGGTACAGAGAATAAAAGGGGCTGATTTCCAGGCGTTGTAGAATAGATTCAGGGCATTATGTACAGACAAGGATATGGAAGGATATGAGTACAGTGGAGGTACACCTAAGCGTTGGGTAACTATGAAAGAGATAGCATCACTGGAGGTACCGATTGAGCCGGTCTCCGCGTGTATGGGGGGTGGGACAAAGGAGCTCTCTGAGGCTGGTTGAGCGGGACTGGGGATTCTACAGTGAAATTGTATAATAAGAACTAACCCAAACAGCAATAGACTAGGCATATTGACATGGGAGAGAGGCATGACGCAATCACAGGTGTTATTCGAGAGGGCTAAGACAACAACTGGTAATGGCGACGAAAGTTTGGGCTGATGCTAAACAGATAAACAGGATGGGGTACCGTGTAAAGGAACAGTCCAGCAGGCATTAGCTGTGTATCTGAGTGATCATAAGGTCCAGTGAACAGCAATAGGTAAGTCCGGGAGCAGTTCGTAGGCTGCTACAGCACAGGCGAGCAGGAGGCATGGGTGATGATTACGTGTGCTAGCGGGCCGGGGCTAGCAGATGGATCTTCGTGGTCGTCGCAACGGGAAGCCTGTTGAAACCACATCAGACAATTACGTCGGCAGACCAGTCGTGATGGATCGACGGGGCTCCATGTCGACACTAGGAGGTCCCGTCCGGTTGACAGAGAGGTACATAGCCGGGAGATGGGCCTGGCTCGAGGCTAGCTCAAGGATCACTGGTACGTCGGGACAGTGGTGATTAGCCAACAACAGCCATTCGGTTGCAGCTAGCTAGTTGCGATGGTCCGGTGTTAAGGTCCAGTGATTCCGGCAGAAAATCCAATATGCTCTGGGTCGATAGCACGCTGTACAGACTGGCCGATAATTGTCCAGGCTAGAGCTGGCTGGTAGGTAGTGCAGGCCACGGACAGTGGTGAAGACCGCTAACGGTGGCTAATAGCTAGTTAGCTGGCTAGCCGTAGGTTCTTGATAAAAATAAAGAAATAATAGAATCCGTTCCACATTGGGTGAGACGGGTTGCAGGAAAGTATATTTAGTTAAAGGATGGAAAGTGAGATGCTGCTGAGGGGAGGACGGCTCATAATAATGGCTGGAACGGAGAAAATGGAATGGCATCAAACACCTGGAAACCAGGTTTGATGTATTTGATACCATTACACTGATTCTGCTCCAGCCATTACCACGAGCTCATCCTCCCCAATTAAGGTGCCACCAACCTCCTGTGGTGTGTACAATACTGTAGTTCGAATGGAGAACCTGTGCCAGAGAGAATCTGAATACAGAGAGACGGCAGCTCTGTGGGAAACAATGTGGTTTAGCAGGACGGAATGATAATGACTGTGGGTATGTGGGTTACTACACCCTGCTGTGTACGCTGTGTGTGTGTGTGTGTGTGTGTGTCAGAGTTTTAGGAACCCCCTATGCAGCGAGGATAATGTTGATAGAGAGGTTGGGAGTTGCTCGGAGGCAGTTTGTGTTGTGAGTGTGCGTACATGAGTGTGTGTGTGTGTATAGATTTGTATGTGTGAGTGTGTGAGGAAAAGTATGAGTCAGAACTAAGTGAATGTTCCATTATTCCCTCTGTAGAGTGGAGGAGAGGGGATGCCTCAGGTTGCAGAGTATTGAGTTGTAAAACTCCACAGATCTGTGTGTGTGTGTGTGTGTGTGTGTGTGTGTCCCCTTGCTAGAGGCTGTCTAAGGCTCAGTTGTGAGAACTAAACCCCATGATACTGTATGTAGGTAGGCTATTTGTTTCTCCAGTAAAATTCAGCACAACATGCACAAGCTTTCTCACCAGTTCTTTGGGAATATAGACTACTGCCGTTTTGGTTCTGGTGCTCAAAAGTCCCTAGGAGGCTAATAGAATAACAACAATTATTGCTTGGTGCCTTTCATTGTGAGATTATCATTCTGGCAGATTGTGGCAGATTACTATAGTGGACTGACCACAGTTTTACTGCTTCTTAACATTATTTTACGATCCCACAGTAAAACTTTATTGAAACTCCAGGTCCGCCTTTGACCTTTAGTGACCTCATCAGTCTGTTGTGTGACTCATTCCTGTCCAGAGAGAATAAATGAGCCAAACAAAGCACCTTTAAGAAGCTACCTTTAACTCAATAACTGTGTGTGTGTGTGTGTGTGTGTGTGTGTGTGTGTGTGTGTGTGTGTGTGTGTGTGTGTGTGTGTGTGCGTGTGTGTGTGTGTGTGTGTGTGTGTGTGTGTGTCTGTGTGTGTGTGTGTCTGTGTGTGTGTGTGTGTGTGTGTTGGACTGGAGACATAATGATGTAGCCTTATTGACAGCCAGGGTCAGGGGTCAGGAGATATATGTCTGTGTCCCTAATCTAAAGCCATGAGTTAGAGCTAGGTGCCACTGTGTGTGCAGGGAATGGCTGAGAGACACAGAGAGAGAGAGGAGGATATGCAGTTCATGCTTCTGCTATTCTTATAAGTTTATACCGAATAACACGTCTCTTGTTTTGTGTTTTGAAGTTGAGCTCTTACCTGTGTGTTAAAGTGACATACACTACATGACCAAAAGTATGTGGACACCTGCTTGTCGAACATCTCATTCCAAAATCATGGGCATTAATATGGAGTTGGTCCCCCCTTTGCTGCTATAACAGCCTCCACTCTCCTGGGAAGGCTTCCCACTAGATGTTGGAACATTGCTGCAGGGACTTGCTTCCATTCAGCCACAAGAGCATTAGTGAGGTCCGGCACTGATGTTGGGCAATTAGTCCTGACTCGCATTCGGCGTTCCAATTCATCCCAAAAGTGTTCGATGGGGTTGAGGTCAGGGCTCTGTGCAGGCCAGTCAAGTTCATCCACACCGATCTCGACAAACCATTTCTGTATGGACCTTGCTTTGTGCACGGGAGCATTGTCATGCTGAAACAGGAAAGGGCCTTCCCCAAACTATTTCCACAAAGTTGGAAGTACAGAATCGTCTAGAATGTAATTGTATGCTGTAGATTTCCCGTCACTAGATCTAAAGGGCCTAGCCCGAACCATGAAAAACAGCCCCAGACCATTATTCCTCCTCCACCAAACGTTACTGTTGGTACTGTGCATTAGGGCAGGTAGCGTTCTCCTGGCATCTGCCAAACCCAGATTTGTCCGTTGGACTGCCAGATGGTGAAGCGTGATTCATCACTCCTGAGAATGCGTTTCCACTGCTCCAGAGTCCAACGGCAGCGAGCTTTACACCACTCCAACCGACGCTTGGCATTGCGCATGGTGATCTTGTTTGTGGCTGCTCGGCCATGTAAACCCATTTCCTGAAGCTCCTGTCGAACAGTTCTTGCGCTGATGTTGCTTCCAGAGGCAGTTTGAAACTCGGTTGTGAGCGTTGCATCCGAGGACAGACAATATTTACACTCGGCGGTCCCGTTCTGTGAGCTTGTGTGGCCTACCACTTCGTGGCTGAGCCGTTGTTGCTCCTAGACATTTCCACTTCACAATAACAGCACTTACAGTTGACTGGGCAGCTCTAGCAGGGCAGAAATTTGACAAACGGACTTGTTGGAAAGGTGGCATCCTGTGACGGTGCCACGTTGAAAGTCACTGAGCTCTTCAGTAAGGCCATTCTACTGCCAATGTTTGTCTATGGAGATTGCATGGCTGTGTGCTCGATTTTATACACGGCTGAAATAGCCAAATGCGATAATTTGAAGGGATGTCCACATACCTTTGTATGTATAGTGTACCAATAAAAACTGGATACATCTTAGGCATCAATAGGTCGTTGCATTGTAACTACATTGACTATTGTTTGGTGATGTTCAATGTCATATCTCTTAAAAGAACATCTAAACATTAAGAATGACTTAGTCAATAATCACTCAGCTTTTAACAAAGAGGTCTGGAGGACACAAAGAGACGTGACACCCCTGTGTAACGTTCTAATTTGTCCCCAGGAGAACAGGCACAATGCTTTTATGCTTTTAGGGCTAACGCCCCGCTCCAAACAAAAAAAGGTTTTTGCCCTGCTTTCACACACAGAGCTTCTGAAGAGCTTCCACTGGGAAAACTAAGGTTACACTGACTCACTAATGCATTTGAATCAGTCTTTCTCTCTTTCTGTTTCTCTCTCCACCATACTCTCTCGCTCTCTCTCTGCTCCTCTCCCTCACTGTCTCTCATTCTACCTCTCGCTCCAACCCCTTTCTCATCCCTCCCTTCCTCCCCCTCTCCCCCCTCTCTCCTCTCTTTTGTACTGTGTGAGGTGTTCATGGAATCATTTAGCTCCCGTCCCTGTCAGACACCCAAACACCAGATTCCTCCAATTATATATACACTGAACAAAATATAAACGCAAGTCGCTCTGGATAAGAGTGTCTGCTAAATGACAAAAAAATTAATAAATAAAATGTAAAGTGTTGGTCCTATGTTTCACGAGCTGAAAAAAAATATCCCTGTTTTCCATATGCACATTTCTCTCAAATGTTGTGCACAAATTTGTTTACATCACTGTTAGTGAGCATTTCTCCTTTGCCAAGATAATCCATCCACCTGACAGGTGTGGCATATCAAGAAGCTGATTAAATAGCATGATCATTAAACAGGTGCACCTTGTGCTGGGGAAAATAAAAGGCCACTCTAAAATGTGCAGTTTTGTCACATAACACAATGACACAGATGTCTCAAGTTTTGAGGGAGCATGCAATTGGCATGTTGACTGCAGGAATGTCCACCAGAGCTGTTGCCAGAGAATCCAATGTTCATTTCTGTAGAATAAGCCACCTCCAACTTAGTTTTAGAGAATTTGGCAGTACGTCCAACCGGCCACACAACCGCACACCACGTGTAACCACACCAGCCCAGATGGTAGACAGCGTGTATGGTGTCAGGTGGGCGATCGGTTTGCTGATGTGGATTTTGTGACCAGAGTTCCCCATGGTGGCGGTGGGGTTATGGTATGGGCAGGCATAAGCTACGAACAATGAACACAATTGCATTTTATCGATGGCAACTTGAATGCACAGAGATACTGTCACAAGATCCTGAGGCCCATTGTCGTGCCATTCAAATGCCGCCATCACCTCATGTTTCAACATGATAATGCACGGCCCCATGTCGCAAGGATCTGTACACAATTCCTGGAAGCTGAACATTTATTTCCCAGTTCTTCCATGGCCTGCAAACTCACCAGACATGTCACCCATTGAGCATGTTTGGGATGCTCTGGATCGACGTGGACGACAGTGTGTTCCAATTCCTGCCAATATCCAGCAACTTCGCACAGCCATTGAAGAGGAATGGGACAACATTCCACAGGCCACAATCAACAGCCTGATCAACTCTATGCAAAGGAGATGTGTTGTGCTGCATGAGGCAAATGGTGGTCACACCAGATACTGACTGGTTTTCTGATCCACGCCCCTACCTTTTTTCAAAGATATCTGTATTCCCAGTCATGTGAAATCCAAAGATTAGGGCCTAATGAATTGATTTGAATTGACTGATTTCCTTTTATTAACTGTAACTCAGTAAAATCTTTGAAATTGTTGCATATGGTGTTGATATTTTTGTTCATTGTAATATATTATCTTTCCCAATTGGCTCGGTTTTTCAATTGTTTTGTAACGGTAATACTGCCCTTCCCCCTCCTCTCCCTTCACTTTATCAATTTGCATCTACCTCTCCCACACACAGCCAAGCAAGAGAGAGAGAGAGAGAGAGAGAGAGAGAGAGAGAGAGAGAGAGAGAGAGAGAGAGAGAGAGAGAGAGATGGTGGGGATCTCCCTCTCTTAAACTTACTCTTACTGCCCCTTCTCCCCTATGCTCTCTCTCTCTCTCTCTCTCTCTCTCCTTCTCTCTCTCCCCTTCTCTCTCTCCTCTCTGTCTCCTTCTCTCCCTCTCCCTTCTCTCTCTCTCTCCTTCTCTCTCTCCCTTCTCTCTCTCTCTCTCTCTCTCTCTCTCTCTCTCTCTCTCTCTCCTTCTCTCCCTCTCTGTCTCCCTCTCTCTCTCTCTCTCTCTCTCTCTCTCTCTCTCTCTCTCTCTCTCTCTCTCTCTCTCTCTCTCTCGCTCTCCTTCTCTCCCTCTCCCTCTCTCTCTCTCTCTCTCTCTCTCTCTCTCTCTCTCTCTCTCTCTCTCTCTCTCTCTCTCTCTCTCTCTCTCTCTCTCTCTCTCTCTGTCTCCTTCTCTCCCTCTCCTTCTCTCTCTCTCTCCTTCTCTCTCTCCCCTTCTCTCTCTCCCCCTCTCTCTCTCTCTCTCTCTCTCTCTCTCTCTCTCTCTCTCTCCCTCTCTGTCTCCCTCTCTCCCTCTCTCTCTCTCTCTCTCTCTCTCTCTCTCTCTCTCTCTCTCTCTCTCTCTCTCCCTCTCTCTCTCTCTCTCTCTCTCTCCTTCTCTCTCTCCTTCTCTCTCTCTCTCTCTCTCTCTCTCTCTCTCTCTCTCTCTCTCTCTCTCTCTCTCTCTCTCTCTCTCTCTCTCTCTTTCTCTCTCTCCCTCTGTCGGTTGTGTCACTAAGGGGCTTGGGGACCTCTGGACTGATGATTCTGCACTCCCCCTCTTTAAACATTTATGAGCTCTTTCTCTCCCTTTCTTTCTCTTTTTCGTAAAGCCAAAACGAAACAGACTTAGTAACAGTAACGGGACGGGTGCATGTGTTTTTAGTCGCATTAAAAATGTAACGATCCCGGCAGTCTGAGTCGGGTCCTGTCTGTGGACTAGTTTTTCTGCTCGGGATCTCCAGTTTCCCGAGGGTTCTGGAACGCTCCGGGGAGCTCTCTTGATTTCCGCACCTGCATCCCATCAGCAATCTGCACACCTGGTCCTGATCATCACCCTTCTTAGGCTCTGGCCTAACATCCATTCCCTGCCGGATCGTTAGCCATGAACATCACTCGTCCGGAACCTTCATCCAACCTCTGCCTGGTGGTCGGCGGCTGCCGAGCCATGATGGGATCAACCACTGCACCCCCAACAACTAATCAACGCCGCCCGCTCTGTTCCCTGGATTATTCAGCATCACTCTTGAATTTGTAAATAAACACTCACCTTCGTTTCAACTTACCTTGTCCTGGTCTGCTTCTGGGTTCTGGCTTTGTAACTCGTGACAGAACGATCCGGCCAGTAATGAACCCAGCGGACCTGGACTCTGTTCGCCATGCCATTACCCATCAGGAGAAGATGTTGGGCCATCATAGCACGGTACTACAGGAGATCGCGTTGTCAGTTCGGAACCTTTCTACCGGTCTGACGGAGGTCCAGAACCAACGCAAGTTTCCGGTGGAGGATCCACTACCGGTTTCACCCATCTCGCCTGCCGCTTCTGGAGCTGTGTCCTTCCGTGAGCCCAAGGTTCCGACGCCGGATAAATATGAGGGGGAGCTGGGAAGATGCCGTTCCTTCCTTATGCAGTGTGGATTAGTGTTCGATCTACAGCCCTACTCTTATGCCACAGACAAGGCTAGGATAGCCTTTGTGATTGAGTTGCTGCGTGGTCGAGCGCTGGAGTGGGCTTCAGCCGTTTGGGAACGACAAGACCCCTGCATGGCTTCATACCAGGGGTTCACGGCCGAGATGAGGAAGCTCTTCGACCATTCCGTCCGAGGGAGGGACGCAGCTAGGCGCCTGTTTTCGCTTCACCAAGGAACTCGCAGCGTGGCCGACTTCGTGATCGAGTTCAAGACGTTGGCTGTGGAGAGTGGGTGGAATGAGGAGTCTCTGCAAGCGGCCTTTTACCAGGGTCTGTCGGAGCAGCTCAAGGATGAGTTGATCTCCTATCCGAGCCTAGTGACCTGGACGGCTTGGTAGCCTTGTCTATTCGGGTGGATAATCGAGTCCGAGAGCGAAGGAGGGAGAAGCAATGGGGTCCGTCCAATCGATCAGCTTCTCAGTTCCCAGTCGGGTCGGGTGGTGGACCAGAACACGTCGATCATTCTCCACCACAAAGGATTAGTGGAGAGGTCCTCTCTCCCGATTCTGAACCCATGCAAGTGGGGCGGCACGGGTTAACCAAGGAGGAGCGTCAACATAGACGTAAGACCAACTGCTGCCTCTACTGTGGTAGCTCGGGACATTACATCTCCACTTGTTCCCGGCGGTCGTCAAACTGCCCGGCTCGCTAAAGTTGGGAGGACTTTTAGCGAGCCAGTTTCAACCTCTCAGTACCTCTGTCAGACCCCGTTTCCGGCTACCCTTGTGAACAGGAATCAGAGCTTAGCGATTAACGCTTTTATCGATTCAGGTGCCGATGGAAGCTTTCTTGATGCCGAGTTGGTGGAACAGCTGGGGCTTTCCAAGGAGCAATTGCCGGAAGCCATTGAAGCGACCACTCTGAACGGCAGTAGTCTGGCACGTATCACGATGAGGACTGAACCGGTTAAGATGCTGTTGTCGGGGAATCATTCGGAGATGATTTCATTCTTCATTCTGCCGTCTTCCCATGTTCCTCTGGTCCTTGGATACCCCTGGTTGAAGGAACACAATCCCACGTTCGATTGGGTGACGGGCAAGGTAACGAGTTGGAGCCTTGATTGTCATGCTAACTGTCTCAAGACTGCCTGTCCCCATTCGGTTCCCAGTCAGGTGATTGAGGCTAAACCCCCAGATTTGTCCCTGGTTCCCGAGACATATCACGATTTGGGGAAAGTGTTCAGTAAGCAGAAGGCTCTGTCACTCCCTCCCCACCGACCATATGATTGTGCCATCAACCTGTTCCCTGGAGCTGTCTACCCCAAGGGAAGGTTATACAGTATCTCCCGCCCTGAACGTGAGGCTTTGGAGACCTACATCAAGGAGTCCCTAGCTGCTGGTCTCGTTCGTCCCTCGTCATCACCCCTGGGGGCAGGATTCTTCTTTGTGGGAAAGAAGGATGGCTCTCTTCGACCGTGTATTGATTATCGGGGGTTGAATGACATCACGGTCAAGAACAAGTATCCCCTGCCCTTGATGAGTTCTGCCTTCGACTCCTTACAGGGTGCTACGGTGTTCACCAAGTTAGACCTACGCAATGCGTATCACATGGTCCGGATCAGAGAGGGAGACGAGTGGTTGACGGGTTTCAATACACCGATGGGTCACTTCGAGTATCAGGTGATGCCGTTTGGACTGACCAATGCTCCAGCGGTATTCCAGAGTATGGTGAACGACGTCCTGAGAGATATGATCGGTCTCTTTGTGTTTGTTTACCTGGATGACATTCTGATCTTCTCGAAGGAACCTTCCGACCACGTCCAGCATGTCCGGCAGGTTCTGCAGCGATTGTTGGAGAATCGCCTGTTCGTGAAGGCCGAGAAGTGCGAGTTTCACGCCCACACGACATCCTTTCTCGGGTACATCATCTCCAGGGGAGAGATTAGGATGGACCAGGAGAAGGTTAGAGCGGTTCTGGAATGGGCCCAGCCCGGTACGAGATTGCAGCTCCAGAGATTTTTTGGGGTTTGCGAATTTCTACCGCAGATTCATCCGGGATTACAGCCGTGTGGCCGCTCCGTTAACTGCCTTGACTTCCAGTATCAGGAGCTTCAAGTGGAATCCGGAGGCGGATCGAGCGTTTCTGGATTTGAAGAGGCGATTCACCAACGCACCGATTCTCTCTCAACCGGACACGGCCCGTCAGTTCGTCGTTGAAGTGGACCGCGTCTGATGTGGGAGTTGGCGCCATCCTGTCGCAGCGATGCTCCACGGACAGTAAACTCCATCCCTGCGCCTACTACTCTCGTCGCCTTTCGCCTGCGGAGAGGAATTACGATGTGGGTAACCGGGAGCTTCTCGCGGTGAAACTTGCCTTGGAGGAGTGGCGCCACTGGTTGGAGGGCGGAGCAACCGTTTATTGTCTGGACTGACCACAAGAATCTTGCTTACGTGCAATCGGCTAGACGTCTCAACTCCCCGTCAGGCCAGGTGGTCGTTGTTTTTCGGACGATTCAATTTTTTCCCTGACGTTCCGACCTGGATCTAAGAACGGCAAGGCGGACGCCTTGTCTCGGATGTTCTCCAAGACGGAGGAGAGTGGGTCCAAGACCGAGACAATTCTCCCCCGGAACTGCGTCGTGGGAGCTGTTAGGTGGAAGATTGAGGAGGAGGTGATGGCGGCTCTTCGGACGCAGCCCGGTCCCGGTAACGGTCCACCCGGTCGGTTGTTTGTGCCTGAGTCGGTTCGTCCTGCGGTCCTCAAATGGTCCCACGCCAGCAAGATGGCTTGTCACCCTGGCGTGGCTCGGACGATGGCGTTTCTTCGCAGACGTTTTTGGTGGCCTGCCATGGCCGAGGATACTCGGGGTTATGTGGCTGCCTGTCCAGTGTGTGCGCAGAATAAGGGTACCAATCGGCCCAGCTCTGGACTACTTCACCCCCTTCCTATTCCCCGGCGACCATGGTCGCATCTGGCCCTGGACTTTGTCACTGGGTTGCCCGCTTCTGAGGGGAACACGGTCGTTCTGACTATCGTGGACAGATTCAGCAAGTTCGCCCACTTTGTGCCAATTGCCAAGCTTCCCTCTGCCTCGGAGACGTCCGAGATCCTGGTTAGGGAGGTTTTCAGGGTCCACGGGTTGCCCAGTGATATCGTTTCCGACCGTGGCCCTCAGTTTACCTCTGCTGTCTGGAAGTCCTTCTGTTTGGCCATTGGAGCTACAGTCAGTCTCACATCTGGTTTTCACCCCCAATCTAATGGTCAGGCGGAGAGAGCCAACCAGAAGATGGAATCCACGCTACGCTGCCTGGCCTCTTCCAACCCCACCTCCTGGGTCTCTCAGTTGCCTTGGGTTGAGTATGCCCACAATACTCTCCCTACATCTGCCACTGGGATGTCTCCCTTCCAGTGCCTGTATGGCTACCAACCTCCCTTGTTCCCTTCTCAGGAGAAGGAGCTCTCAGTGCCTTCTGTTCAGGCCCATATTCGTCGTTGCCACCGGACCTGGCATCGGGCCAGAAAGGCACTCCTTAGAGTTTCGGACAGGTATCAGCTCCAGGCGAATCGTCGCCGGATCCCCGCTCCCACCTACACCATCGGAGATAGGGTCTGGTTGGCCACACGGGATCTTCCTTTACGGACTGAGTCTAGGAAGTTGTTACAAGTTCATTGGTCCGTTTGTGGTGGAGAAGGTGATCAATCCGGTGGCAGTTCGACTCAAACTCCCGAGGACGCTCAGAGTCCATCCCACCTTTCATGTCTCCTGCCTCAAGCCTGTTTTCCTCAGTCCTCTGTTGCCTCCTCCGCCTCCTCCTCCTCCTCCTCGGATGATCGGAGGTGGTCCTGCCTACACGGTGCGACGCATCATGGATTCCAGACCGGCGGGGCCGGGGTTTCCAGTATCTCGTGGACTGGGAGGGTATGGTCCTGAAGAGAGGAGTTGGATTCCGCGGCGACAGATCCTAGATGCTGACCTCATCCGTGACTTCTACCGCCTCCATCCTGGCGCTCCGGGAGTCCGCCCGGTGGCGTTCGTCGGAGGGGTACTGTAACGATCCCGGCAGTCTGAGTCGGGTCCTGTCTGTGGACTAGTTTTTCTGCTCGGGATCTCCAGTTTCCCGAGGGTTCTGGAACGCTCCGGGGAGCTCTCTTGATTTCCGCACCTGCATCCCATCAGCAATCTGCACACCTGGTCCTGATCATCACCCTTCTTAGGCTCTGGCCTAACATCCATTCCCTGCCGGATCGTTAGCCATGAACATCACTCGTCCGGAACCTTCATCCAACCTCTGCCTGGTGGTCGGCGGCTGCCGAGCCATGATGGGATCAACCACTGCACCCCCAACAACTAATCAACGCCGCCCGCTCTGTTCCCTGGATTATTCAGCATCACTCTTGAATTTGTAAATAAACACTCACCTTCGTTTCAACTTACCTTGTCCTGGTCTGCTTCTGGGTTCTGGCTTTGTAACTCGTGACAAAAAATGTGTTTACTGTGTAAAGTATAGGTCAAAGGAGATATAATGTTGAGAGCTCTCTCTCTTTCCATCTCTCTCTTTTTCTTTGTTAGTCACCCTCCATTTCTCTCTATACGCTTTCTATGTCTGTTTTTTTCACCCTCGCTCTATCTCCCTCTCTGCTCTCCTATTGGCTGAAAAGCCTACATTCACATGAAACCATCCTCATCTGCCCTGTTGCTGGAGTTACATAATCGTCATTCACACACACATACACACGCACACACACCACACCACACAAACACACACACACACATCCCCGCCAACACATTCTTCACCTATCTTCTTGTGACTCTTTTATACCCACATACAGTATATCCATCCTCCCATCATGGTGTGCATCACCTCTCTTTCTCTCTCCCTCATTATCTCCTCCCTCTTTTCTCCATCTGTATCCCTCCTCTCGGTCTCTCCTCCCTTCCTCCCACTTTCTCCCTCTCCTTCTCCCTCACTCTCGCACTCTCCTGTCTCCCTCTCTATCCTTCTCCGTGTGTCAGTGCGTCTTTCTGTCTGTGAGCAGTGAGCAGTGAGCAGTGAGCAGTGAGCAGTGAGCAGTGAGCAGTGAGCAGTGAGCAGTGAGCAGTGAGCAGTGAGCAGTGTGTGTGGATGTTGCTGCAGCCTGTGGGTCTGTGGTAGTTTAACCCCTGGGGGACCACAGAGAAGGACCACGCTGTAGAGCTGTCTGGACCTGACAGCACCACTTACTGAACCACTAGACAGAGAGGAGAGAGGGAGGAGAGAGGGAGGAGAGGAGAGATGAGAGATGGTGGAAAGAGGGAGGAGAGGAGAGATGAGAGAGGGAGGAGAGGAGAGATGAGAGAGGGAGGAGAGGAGAGGAGAGGAGAGGAGAGGAGAGGAGAGGAGAGGAGAGGAGAGGAGAGGGAGAGGAGAGGAGAGGAGAGGAGAGAGGGACAGACCTTTCATCCACAACAGCCCCTGCCCCATCTCTCTGGCTCCTCTTTCTGTCTCTTTCTCTTTCTCCCTCTCTCTCTCCTTCTTTCTCTCTTTCTCTTTCTCTTTCCCTCTCTCTCATCCCTCCTCTGTCTCTGTAGTGATTGACGGTGGGAAAGGAGAATGTAGGTCAGGGTGATGTGAAATCCATAGCTGTTTGTCTGACTGTCTGACTGTCTGTCTGTCTGTCTCTGTCTCTGTCTCTGTCTCTGTCTCTGTCTCTGTCTCTGTCTCTGTCTCTGTCTCTTACTCTGTCTCTGTCTCTATCTCTATCTCTATCTCTGTCTCTGTCTCTGTCTCTGTCTCTGTCTCTGTCTCTGTCTCTGTCTCTCTCTCTCTCTCTCTCTCTCTGTCTGTCTGTCTGTCTGTCTGTCTGTCTGTCTGTCTGACTTACTCTGTCTGTCTGTGTCAGTGTCAGTGTCAGTGTCAGTGTCAGTGTCAGTGTCAGTGTCAGTGTCTGTCTCTGTCTCTGTCTCTGTCTCTGTCTCTGTCTCTGTCTCTGTCTCTACTTATTACTTCATCAGTCTATCTCAGTGTTGCACACTTACCTTAAACGTGGGGTTTATAGATGTACACCTGCTTGTCCAGACCTCGTTCTGGTAAACAGATAATGTTAACATGGCTATTGGGACCTATTAGCTTTGTTTGTGTTCCTCTCTGTGACAGACATTAGAGTCGAACTATGGATCAGGTAGGTGAAAGCAATAAACCTACTTGTCTCAGATCCTCCAAGTGTCGTGAACAAACCCAGTCCTAATGTCAATACAGGCTGGTTCTTCACTACCGTCCTTTAACAAAAGGCAATGGGAATTCAATCAAATGTCTCCTTGTCAGATGTTCATTCAATCAAACTTGGGCTGGATAACATAGCAACAGCTTAACATTAATCTCACTGTCACCTTCTTCTCCACTATCACTTTATATCAGCGGCTACAAGACTGTTTTGCTGGTACAGACTGGGATATGTTCCAGGATTCATCCGATAGCATAGTAAGTGTATAGACAGGGCTTTTATTCTACCCACAGAAACACATACAAGGCCCTCCCTCGTCCTCCCTTTGGCAAAATCTGACCATGACTCCATTCTCCTGCTTCCTGTTTACAAACAAAAGCTCAAACGGGAAGTACCAGTGATGCGCTCAATACGGAAGTAATCAGACAAAGCAGACGCGAGGCTACAAGGCTGTTTTGCAAACTGGGATATGTTCCTGGATTCATCCGATAACATTGAGGAGTTTACCACAACAGTCACGGACTTCATCAATAAGTGCACAGATGATGTCGTCCCCACAGTGACTGTAAGAACGTTCCCAACCAAAAACCATGGATTACAGGCAACATCCACGCTGGGCTAAAGGCTAGAGCTACCGCTTACAAGGAACGGGACACGGACATGGACGCATAAAAGAAAGCCCACTACGACCTCTGACGAAACATCAAACATGCAAAAGGCAATATAGGAGGAAGGTGAAATCGTATTACACCGGCTACGACGGTCGTTGTATGTGGCAGGGCTTGCAGACGGTAACGGATTACAAAGGGAAACCCAGCCATGAGTTGCCCAACGATGCAGAACTCCCAAATGAGCTAAATGCCTTTTATGCTCGCTTATAGGAATATAACACTGTGCCTTGCGTGAAAGCGGATGACTGTGTGATCTCGCACTTCGTGGCTGATGTGAGAAAAAAGTTTAAACTGGTTAACAATCACAAGGCCACCGGGCCAGACGGAATACTTCGGCGCGTTCTCAAAGCATCACCAGCTGGCAAGTGTCTTCACAGATGTTTTCAATCTATCCTTGTCCCAGTCTGTAATCCCCACTTGTTTCAAACTGACTATCATTGTCCCTGTTCCCAAGAGCTCCAAGGTAACCTGCCTAAATGACTATCGCCCTGTAGCACTCACATCTGTAATTATGAAGTGCTTTGAAAGGCTGGTCATGACACACATCAACACCATCATCCCAGACACCCTAGATACACTCCAATTCGCATACTGCCCCAACAGATCCACAGACGACGCACTCTCAATTGCACTTCACACTGCCCTCTCCCATCTGGACAAGAGGAGAAATAACTATGTGAGAATACTGTTCATAGACTACTGCTCAGCGTTCAACACCTTAGTCCCCTCCAAGCTCATCACCAAGCTAGGGACCCTGAGACTGAACCTCTCCCTCTGCAACTGGATCTTGGACTTCCTGACAGCCGGCCTCAGGTGGTGAGGGTAGGCAACAACCCTTCTGCCACGCTGACCCTCAACACGGGGGACCCTCAGGGGTGTGTGCTTAGTCCCCTCCTGTACTCCCTGTTCACCCACAACTGCGTGGCCACGCAGGACTCCAACACCATCATCAAGTATGACGATGGTGTTTGACGACGCTGTTTGGCCTAATCACAGACGACTATGAGTCAGCCTACAGGGAGGAGGTCAGAGACTTAGCAATGTGGTGTCAGGACAACAACCTCTTATCTCAACATCAGTAAGACCAAGGAGCTGATCGTGGACTATAGGAGAAAGAGGGGAGAGCACACCCCCATCCACATCGACGGAGCTGTTGTGGAGCGGGTCAAGAGCTTCAAGTTCCTGTGCGTCCACATCACTAAGGACCTAACATGGTCCACACACACCTGCACAGTCGTGAAGAGGGCACGGCAGTGCCGCTTCCCCCTCAGGAGGCTGAAAAACTTTGGCATTGGCCCTCGGATCCTCAAAAAGTTCTACAGCTGCACCATCGAGAGCATCTTGACTGGCTGCATCAACGATTGGTATTGCAAATGCACCGCCTTTGACCGCAAAGCTCTACAGAGGGTATTGCTGACAGCCCAGTACATCACTGGGGCCAAGCTCCCTGACATCCAGGACCTCTATCAGGCGGTGCCGGAGGAAGGCCCAGAAAATTGCCAAAGACTCCAGCTACTCAAGCCATGGACTGTTCACTCTGCTACCATACGGCAAATGATACCGGAGCATCGGCTCTGGGACCAACAGGCTCTGAGACAGCTTCTAACCCCAAGCCATAAGACTGCTAAATAGCCAGACTGCTAAATAGTCAATTAAGGGACCCAAACTATCTGCACTGACTCTATCTGGTACTGACCCTACGCACACTCACGAGACAATATATACAAACCATATACACACTCACACACATAACACACACACAGACTGACACAACACATTGCTCCATTCTTGTGTATGTTATTTTATTGCTCTTGTGTTACTATTTTATTTATATTTTTAAACTGCATTGTTGGTAAAGTCTATACCAGTTGTATTCAGTTCATGTGGCAAAAATGTTTTTTGGGCATTTAACATCTGAGAATACTGCCTTCGTGAAATAATGAAAAAGTGCACACACACACACAGACACACACACACGCACACACACACACACACACACACATATGCACAAACCAGTGGAGGCTGCTGAGGGGAGAACGGCAATAATAATGTCTGGAACGCAGCAAATGGAATGGCATCAAACACCTGGAATCCATGTGTTTGATGTATTTGAAACCATTCCACTGATTCCGCTCCAGTCATTACCACGAGCCCATCCTCCCCAATTAAGGTGCTACCAACCTCCTGTGACACACACACACACACTCTTTATATCTCATAAGAGGATTGTTTTCCCTTTGTGAGGTAATGAAAGGGTTGGCGTAGAAAACAGATGTAGGAACAAGGTTAATCTAGAGACCTGTGAAAGACATTGGGCTCATTTAGACACAGCTCAGAGTGTGTATGTGTGTATGTGTGTGTGTGTGATCTTTAAATCATGTCTCGTTTACTACCTGTCTAACAGTGCTACGTCTCTCTCTATACTTGCTGAAGGAGGTCTGTATTCACGTGTGTGCGGTAGTTCTGGCCAATCAGTAAAACCCACCTGAGCACTTTTATGTTGATCTGAGAGACCTTTCAAGGTCTCCGTCACCGAACAGTTAAAACACCACTCATTTACAAAAAAAAAGTTATTCATGTAGGCTACACAGTCACGCAAAATCATCCCGTTGTCCCGCATTTGGCCATTTTAATTATGGTCACCCTACTCCCTCCGTGTGTGTGTGCGTGTGCCTGCCTCACTGCCTGCGTGCCTCCCTGTGTGCATGTGTGTGTGTGTGTGTGTTTGTGTGTGTGTGTGTGTGTGTGTGTGTTTGTGTGTGTGAGTGTGTTAAAGGCTTTAGGCATTAGGCTGTTGAAGTGTTGATCAGCAGGGAGGTTTTACCCTGGACCAGATGTTACTATAGGAGAAAAGGACAGAAAAACAGGGTTAAACAAAAGCCCCTTGAACATCGATTTACCACTCTATCTCTCTACGTGTGTGTGTGTCTCTTTGTGTGTGTGTCTGTGTGTGTGTGTGTGTGTGTCTCTGTGTGTGTGTGTCTCTGTGCCTGTGTCTCTGTGTGTGTGTCTCTGTGTGTGTGTGTATCTCTGTGTGTGGGTGTGTCTCTGTGTGTGTGTCTCTGTGTTTGTGTGTCTCTGTGTGTGTGTGTGTGTGTGTCTCTGTGTGTTTCTCTGTGTGTGTCTCTGTGTGTGTCTCTGTGTGTGTCTCTGTGTGTTTCTCTGTGTGTGTCTCTGTGTGTGTGTGTGTGTGTGTGTCTCTGTGTGTTTCTCTGT
>NC_059212.1:38524910-38529910 GCF_020615455.1 Coregonus clupeaformis | reverse complement strand
TGGCCTTTTTGGGTACTTCAGATTATCACAGGTGTGTAATTATCTCTGGCCCTCTGTATGGCCGTATCACATGTAAAAATATATAAAATAATGCAATAAGATGATTTTAAAATTAAAATAGAATGACAAGCTTTAAAACATTATCCTAAATATAGCCCATCAACTTAGTGAATACCATTGGTGTTTAATATGTGGGATTCAGCATGAAATATCCTTTATATTTTTTTAGACGCTTATTTTACTATGTCAATATGTCTTTGTTGTAAATGTGTTGGCACCAAACTGGGGGCAGTTGTGAAAAAATGCAATAGTTGGAAGTGTTGCAGTGTTAATTGAAAATAATGCCATTGTTGATTAGATGCGTTTTTCATTCATTAGGCAATTTTCTATTGAACAATATGGTCTATCCACTAGAAACCAGGGGTTGGAACTGAAATAAATGTCCAATCATTTTGTTCTGAACAGAAACACTATTTATTTTGTTCCGATTCACTGTTCCGACCTGAACCGTTTCGAACCCCAAAAAAGTAGCGCTTTATATTGTTCCTTTCTTTTCTTGTGAAATCTGCGGAGAGAGCAGCAGGCTAGTTGTTTACATGTGTGATGGACAGACAAGTGTAGCCTAGGCACAACATGCGACTGACATTTTGCAGGTGGAGAGAGAGCGATTAAGGGTTGAGGAGGAGGCTTGAAGTGCTGGGCATCTTGTTATGATGTGCATTATCTGAATTAGGTCCACAGAATTATACCTAGTAAGAGCGGATTCTATGGAGGAACTTTGAATGTCCTTTGAGCTAGCTAGGTAACAAGCTTGTGTTTGCAGAGCGGCACCAGAATAAAAAACACGTCTTGCCTTTTTGTAGTTAATAAATCCAACTTGAAATGTGATAACTAGCCTATAGCATCCTTAACTAGCACTGAAAAAGTGACTCCATTCTTCTCTAGCTAATTAAAAATCTCTCTCCCTATCTTCTGAATCATGCTTGTAACCTCAGTACAGTAGCCTCTGCTTTGGAGGGGGGAGGGGCAGGTAGCCTAAACACGCACACACACCGGCAAAGACTTTCAGTTTACAGGCAGACACTGTGGTATGTCTTTTTTTGTCATTCACAAAGATATCCATCCACACAGGAAGACAAAAGAGAAAGGGGAACAGAAGTTTGTGTAGCGGGCATAGGAGTACACAAGAAGGAACAACCTCTCCTTCAGACTTCCTGTTCTGTCTAATCCAACTGGCACACTCAAGGTTCCGGAATTTTTCTAAAAGAAGGAGGCACATTTTATTTGCAAAACACTTAACTTCCTTCAGGTTGGTGAATGGTTGCTGAGGTGTGTAGGGGGACCGTATTGTCCGTTGTGCACTTTACTCAAGCACAGTGTCAAATATGTCCATATTCTGGAGTTGAGAATGAATGGATGCCTGCACACACACACCTGTATTCTGTTCAGCCAATATGTTGTGTGTGTCTTTGAAAGAGTCACTTTAGCTCAGTGTTTTGTTGTCAGGTGTTGACTGAGAGCGAGAGTGTGGACGTGTTTAACTATACTTGTGGGGACCAGAAGTGTGAAAAGGATTTATCAGAATTGTCAAAGAGTGTGTTCTTCATCTCATACAGCAGGTTTAGACTGTGGCGTAGTAGATACACTGTTCTTTACCCCATCAGTTTTGTAGAAGAATGGAAAGATACAGTCCCTCTGCTAGACCAGTTGGCAGGCAGTCTTTACTTCAACACATACATATTACAGAGGAAGAATGTCTCTCTCTCTTTTCCTCTCCTTTCATCCCTCTCTTCCTTGGAGGTGGGGCTAGTGACAGACTCAGTAGCTGAGAAAGGCACAGGGCTCTACTTTCTTCCTCCGCCTGAGAGAATGAATTATTGAGAGTGATGAACTGAAAATAACATGGAGGAGGAGAGGGGAAGGAGGAGAGGGGAAGGAGGAGAGGAGGGGGGATGAAGACTCACTCTTCACTCTCCCTCTCTCTCTCGGCCACGGGACCAGGCAATGAGGGCAAGTTCGCTCAGTGTATATGTATTTGTGTGTGTGCCAGCATTGTAAAATATTCAACAAGATCTCACGGTTTGACCAATTTGGCTTCAGATTCAGACGTTTGTCCAGTTTCTCCAAACGTCAAATTGAAAAGTTGATTTTGACACCCTGTGTTGCTGTCGCCGGCGCCTCTCCTGGTTAAATTTAGGCATCAATTGCGAATGGTTAAGAGTTCAGGTTTGGGAAAGGGTTAAAACAAAAACAACTCCACAGTTAAGTGTAGGCATTCATTCCGAATGGTTAAGTTAAGCGTTAAGGTTTGGGATAGTGTATAAACAAAAATATTAAAACAAGTGTCTAGCACTGGGATTAAACACGTGACCCTCGGAGCCGGAGCTCACGGCATGATCAATCCGATGTCTGCAGTGGCCGTACAGCATTTACTGCGATGCGGCCTCCGCAGAAGTCAGAACATTCATACCTCTTGTGCTTCGGGGAGCACCGCACCACACATAGGGATTCAGGGCTAATCTCTATAGCCATCCAGCTAATTACAAGCAAATGGCTAAACGAAAAGACAAGACCTTTACGTCTTCTGAGATGTTGGAGTCCATTTCCCAGTGCTTGACATAGGAGCTCAGCCAAGATAGCATCAAGTAAAAAGGCGGCACCGTTTTCCCACCTGCATCTCCATCCCGAATCTCCTCATTGCCCCCCAGCAAAATTAGACTACCTTTAGGCTGTAGTTTATATGTGTATTTCACACTATGTTGAGGTAAAAATCTGAGTATAATGCTTGTATGGATGGATGTCAACCCCAACACATGTTCATGTCATCGTCATCAATCAACTGCATCACAGTTCAACGTTTTTTGACTACCACCACTGATTTCTGTATGCTAGCTATGCTACCAGCTTATATGAATGGGAGTTAGCATTTAGCAGTCACTTTTCTAAACCCGAAAAGGGACAACTTCTAAATGTTATGAAGCGAAAACAGCCAAATATATCCAAATGGTATTTTAGCAACCACATTGTGGGCCTGATCAGCTTAATATTGCAGATATATTGTAACTTCCATCAATGTAATTGTCTGCATCACTTCCAATCCCCATGTTTTATATATATATATATATATATATATATATATATATATATATATATATATATATGTGTGTATGTGTGTATATGTATATGTATATGTATATGTATATGTATATGTGTATATGTATATGTATATGTGTATATGTGTATGTGTGTATATGTATATGTATGTATGTATGTATGTATGTATGTATGTATGTATGTATGTATGTATGTATGTATGTATGTATGTATGTATGTATGTATGTATGTGTATGTGTATATATATACACATACACATACATACATACATACATACATACATACATACATACATACATACATACATACATACATACATACATACACATATACATATACATACATACATACATACATACATACATACATACATACATACACATATACATATACATACACACACACATACACACACATACACACCCATATACATACATACATACATACATACACATACATATCCTTGAAAAACATATATATATATTCCCCTTTATTACTTTCCAACCCCGCCACCCTTTCCCCACTTGGAGTAAACTAGTGAACAACAACGCCTAGGCCTCTACTTCCAGCCCATACCCACTATCTACATTTTATGGACACAGTCAATTTTACAATAATTACATTTTGTTTGTTCTTTCTTTCTCCTGAACTTCTTCTACTCTCAACCTCTCCGATCATTTTCATGATGTCCGTCCGGTTTGCTTCTATCTGCCATATATTTCTAACTGTCCAGGTAAATATTGCAATCCTTTAGCCATTCCTGGACCTGTGTCCAAAAACAAGCTACAAATGGACAGTACCAAAACAAATGATCTAATGATTCTGTCTCTTCGCAGCCAAATCTGCAGAGCTGGGAAGATTGTATCCCCCATATAAATAACATTCTATTGGTAGCAATAATTTTATATAATAATTTAAATTGAAAGATTCTAAGTTTTGAATCCGGTGTCGTTTTGCGTATCAGTTCATAAACACTATGCCATGGGATCGGTACGTCAAAAATCTCTTCCCAACTATTTTGCAATCTATATGGGACGGATCCTTTGGTCCTCAAATGAAACTGATTTACTTTTTTATTTATCACAGTTTTCCTTAACCAATTATGTTCTTTAATGCAAGGCCGACAGACAAGTTCCTTACTTTCTCCTACTTCCACTTTCCTCTTCCATTTTTGCGGAAAAGGCTGCAATTATTTATTATATGTTTTTGTTAGCTGCATGTGCGACATAACTCCACCAGTCCTACCGATGATATCATTTACAAAGATTATACAGTTTTTTTTACATTTTGTCAAAAAAAAGTTTTTTGGTCAATTAGTATATTTGAGTTTAACCACAATATTTGTTGCATTATTTGTTCTGTCGTTTCTGGAGGATTAAATTGAAATTGCAACCAACTTTCTATGGCTTGTTTTAGAAATAGTGATATCTGGGGCCTGTTACAATACATTAATCACGACGGATTTGACAAATATCCACTTTGTTAAATCAGATTTGTTGAATGTTTGCCAATCCAGTGTCCTTCTATACCCCACGGTCTGCATTCCTTTGACCTCTTTATCACATCTATCTCTATTGCCTCCCCAATCTCTTTCCAGGAGTTCAAACTCATTTTAGTGTCTTTGAAATCCCTACACGATGTATCAAAATGATGTTTTTTATTTGTGAACTTGTTCCGATAGCCTTTCGTCAAAGTTCTCCATGTTTGTTGTCAAGGAAGTTGTCAAGGAAGTGAGTTTGTATTTATACAGGATGTACCGTCCCCACCTACTGTCAAACAATCATGTCAATGTGGAGCTATATGGAGCACAACATTTGTGAGGCACACGGCATCGCCCTACGGAGATCGATTTGGCCTGCACAAGCCTCCGGAGCCACCACAATTGC
>NC_059212.1:38494910-38519910 GCF_020615455.1 Coregonus clupeaformis | reverse complement strand
CGAGCAGGCCTTCCTAATTGACCTGGCCCAGGTATCCTGGATGGATATAGATCTCATTCCGTCAGTAGAGGATGCCTGGTTGTTCTTTAAAAGTAATTTCCTCTCAATCTTAAATAGACATGCCCCATTCAAAAAATACAGAACTAAGAACAGATATAGCCCCTGGTTCTCCTCAGACTTGACTGCCCTTGACCAGCACAAAAACATCCTGTGGCGTACTGCATTAGCATCAAATAGCCCCGCGATATGCAACTTTTCAGGGAAGTTAGGAACCAATATACACAAGCAGTTAGGAAAGCAAAGGCTAACTTTTTCAAACAGAAATTTGCATCCTGTAGCACTAACTCCAAAACGTTTTGGGACACTGTAAAGTCCATGGAAAATAAGAGCACTTCCTCCCAGCTGCCCACTGCACTGAGGCTAGGAAAAACTATCACCACCGATAAATCTACAATAATCGAGAATTTCAACAAGCATTTTGCTACGGCTGGCCATGCTTTCCACCTGGCTACCACTACCCCGGCCACCAGCTCTGCACCCTCCGCTGCAACTTGCCCATGCCCCCCGCTTCTCCTTCACACAAATCCAGACAGCTGATGTTCTAAAAGAGCTGCAAAATCTGGACCCCTACAAATCATTTGGGCTAGACAATCTGGACCCTTTCTTTCTAAAACTAGCCGCGAAATTGTCGCAACCCCTATTACTAGCCTGTTCAACCTCTTTTTCATAACGTCTGAGATCCCCAGAGATTGGAAAGCTGCGCGGTCATCCCCCTCTTCAAAGGGGGTGACACTCTAGATCCAAACTGTTACAGACCCATATCCATCCTGCCCTGCCTTTCAAAAGTTTTTGAAAGCCAAGTCAACAAACAGATCACCGACCATTTCTAATCCCACCGTACCTTCTCCGCTATACAATCCGGTTTCCGAGCTGGTCATGGGTGCACTTCAGCCACGCTCAAGGTCCTAAACGATATTATAACCGCGATCGATAATAGACAGTACTGTGCAGCCGTTTTCATTGACCTGGCCAAGGCTTTCGACTCTGTCAACCACCGCATTCTTATTGGCAGACTAAATAGCCTTGGTTTCTCAAATGACTGCCTCGCCTGGTTCACCAACTACTTCTCAGATAGAGTTCAATGTGTCAAATCGGAGGGCCTGTTGTCTGGACCTATGGCAGTCTCTATGGGGGTGCCACAGGGTTCAATTCTTGGGCCGACTCTTTTCTCTGTGTATATCAATGACGTCGCTCTTGCTGCTGGTGACTCTCAGATCCACCTCTACGCAGACGACACCATTTTGTATACATCTGGCCCTTCATTGGACGCTGTGTTAACAAACCTCCAAACGAGCTTCAATTCCATACAACACTCCTTCAGTAGCCTCCAACTGCTCTTAAACACTAGTAAAACTAAATGCATGCTCTTCAATCGAACGCTGCTTGCACCCGCCCACCCGACTAGAATCACTACTCTCGACGGGTCTGACCTAGAGTATGTGGACAACTACAAATATCTAGGTGTCTGGTTAGACTGTAAACTCTCCTTCCAGACTCACATTAAGAATCTCCAATCCAAAGTTAAATCTAGAATCGGTTTCCTATTTCGCAACAAAGCCTCCTTCACTCATGTTGCCAAACATGCCCTCGTAAAACTGACTATCCTACCGATCCTTGACTTCGGCGATGTCATTTACAAAATAGCCTCCAACACTCTACTCAGCAAATTGGATGTAGTCTATCACAGTGCCATCCATTTTGTCTCCAAAGCCCCATATAATACCCACCACTGTGACCTGTACGCTCTTGTTGGCTGGTCCTCACTACATATTCGTCGCCAAACCCACTGGCTCCAGGCCATCTATAAATCACTGCTAGGCAAATCCCCGCCTTATCTTAGCTCATTGGTCACCATAGCAACACCCACCCGTAGTCTGCGCTCCAGCGGGTATATCTCACTGGTCATCCCCAAAGCCAACACCTCCTTTGGCCGCAATTCCTTCCAGTTCTCTGCTGCCAATGACTGGAACAAATTGCAAAAGTCTCTGAAGCTGGAGACACTTATCTCCCTCACTAACTTTAAGCATCAGTTGTCAGAGCAGCTTACCGATCACTGCACCTGTACACAGCCCATCTGAAATTAGCCCGCCCAACTACCTCATCCCTATATTTGTCACGAGTTACAAAGCCAGAACCCAGAAGCAGACCAGGACAAGGTAAGTTGAAACGAAGGTGAGTGTTTATTTACAAATTCAAGAGTGATGCTGAATAATCCAGGGAACAGAGCGGGCGGCGTTGATTAGTTGTTGGGGGTGCAGTGGTTGTTCCAATCATGGCTCGGCAGCCGCCGACCACCAGGCAGAGGTTGGATGAAGGTTCCGGACGAGTGACTGCAGATGGAACAAAAACGGAGGTAAGTAAACAACAAACCAACAAGGTGCAAAACAACAAAACTAACGCTAGAAGCTCTAAGACTGATACTCTGGTAAACCTACTGTTCATGGCTAACGATCCGGCAGGGAATGGATGTTAGGCCAGAGCCTAAGAAGGGTGATGATCAGGACCAGGTGTGCAGATTGCTGATGGGATGCAGGTGCGGAAATCAAGAGAGCTCCCGGAGCGTTCCAGAACCCTCGGGAAACTGGAGATCACGAGCAGAAAAACTAGTCCACAGACAGGACCCGACTCAGACTGCCGGGATCGTTACAGTACCCCCCTCCGACGAACGCCACCGGGCGGACTCCCCGGAGCGCCAGGATGGAGGCGGTAGAAGTCACGGATGAGGTCAGCATCTAGGATCTGTCGCCGCGGAATCCAACTCCTCTCTTCAGGACCATACCCCTCCCAGTCCACGAGATACTGGAAACCCCGGCCCCGCCGTCTGGAATCCATGATGCGTCGCACCGTGTAGGCAGGACCACCTCCGATCATCCGAGGAGGAGGAGGAGGAGGCGGAGGAGGCAACAGAGGACTGAGGAAAACAGGCTTGAGGCAGGAGACATGAAAGGTGGGATGGACTCTGAGCGTCCTCGGTAGTTTGAGCCGAACTGCCACTGGATTGATCACCTTCTCCACCACAAACGGACCAATGAACTTCGGTAACAACTTCCTAGACTCAGTCCGTAAAGGAAGATCCCGTGTGGCCAACCAGACCCTATCTCCGATGGTATAGGTGGGAGCGGGGATCCGGCGACGATTCGCCTGGAGCTGATACCGGTCCGAAACTCTAAGGAGTGCCTTTCTGGCCCGATGCCAGGTCCGGTGGCAACGACGAATATGGGCCTGCACAGAGGGCACTGAGAGCTCCTTCTCCTGAGAAGGGAACAAGGGAGGTTGGTAGCCATACAGGCACTGGAAGGGAGACATCCCAGTGGCAGATGTAGGGAGAGTATTGTGGGCATACTCAACCCAAGGCAACTGAGAGACCCAGGAGGTGGGGTTGGAAGAGACCAGGCAGCGTAGCGTGGATTCCATCTTCTGGTTGGCTCTCTCCGCCTGACCATTGGATTGGGGGTGAAAACCAGATGTGAGACTGACTGTAGCTCCAATGGCCAAACAGAAGGACTTCCAGACAGCAGAGGTAAACTGAGGGCCACGGTCGGAAACGATATCACTGGGCAAACCGTGGACCCTGAACACCTCCCTAACCAGGATCTCGGACGTCTCCGAGGCAGAGGGAAGCTTGGCAATTGGCACAAAGTGGGCGAACTTGCTGAATCTGTCCACGATAGTCAGAACGACCGTGTTCCCCTCAGAAGCGGGCAACCCAGTGACGAAGTCCAGGGCCAGATGCGACCATGGTCGCCGGGGAATAGGAAGGGGGTGAAGCATTCCAGAGCTGGGCCGGTTGGTACTCTTATTCTGCGCACACACTGGACAGGCAGCAACAAAACCCCGAGTATCCTCGGCCATGGCAGGCCACCAAAAACGTCTGCGAAGAAACGCCATCGTCCGAGCCACGCCAGGGTGACAAGCCATCTTGCTGGCGTGGGACCATTTGAGGACAGCAGGACGAACCGACTCAGGCACAAACAACCGACCGGGTGGACCGTTACTGGGACCGGGCTGCGTCCGAAGGGCCGCCATCACCTCCTCCTCAATCTTCCACATAACTGCTCCCACGACGCAGTTCCGGGGGAGAATTTTCTCGGTCTTGGACTCACTCTCCTCCGTCTTGGAGAACATCCGGGACAAGGCGTCCGCCTTGCCGTTCTTAGATCCAGGTCGGAACGTCAGGGAAAACTTGAATCGTCCGAAAAACAACGCCCACCTGGCCTGACGGGAGTTGAGACGTCTAGCCGACTGCACGTAAGCAAGATTCTTGTGGTCAGTCCAGACAATAAACGGTTGCTCCGCCCCCTCCAACCAGTGGCGCCACTCCTCCAAGGCAAGTTTCACCACGAGAAGCTCCCGGTTACCCACATCGTAATTCCTCTCCGCAGGCGAAAGGCGACGAGAGTAGTAGGCGCAGGGATGGAGTTTACTGTCCGTGGAGCATCGCTGCGACAGGATGGCGCCAACTCCCACATCAGACGCGTCCACTTCAACGACGAACTGACGGGCCGTGTCCGGTTGAGAGAGAATCGGTGCGTTGGTGAATCGTCTCTTCAAATCCAGAAACGCTCGATCCGCCTCCGGATTCCACTTGAAGGTCCTGATACTGGAAGTCAAGGCAGTTAACGGAGCGGCCACACGGCTGTAATCCCGGATGAATCTGCGGTAGAAATTCGCAAACCCCAAAAATCTCTGGAGCTGCAATCTCGTACCGGGCTGGGCCCATTCCAGAACCGCTCTAACCTTCTCCTGGTCCATCCTAATCTCTCCCCTGGAGATGATGTACCCGAGAAAGGATGTTGTGTGGGCGTGAAACTCGCACTTCTCGGCCTTCACGAACAGGCGATTCTCCAACAATCGCTGCAGAACCTGCCGGACATGCTGGACGTGGTCGGAAGGTTCCTTCGAGAAGATCAGAATGTCATCCAGGTAAACAAACACAAAGAGACCGATCATATCTCTCAGGACGTCGTTCACCATACTCTGGAATACCGCTGGAGCATTGGTCAGTCCAAACGGCATCACCTGATACTCGAAGTGACCCATCGGTGTATTGAAACCCGCCAACCACTCGTCCCCCTCTCTGATCCGGACCATGTGATACGCATTGCGTAGGTCTAGCTTGGTGAACACCGTAGCACCCTGTAAGGAGTCGAAGGCAGAACTCATCAAGGGCAGGGGATACTTGTTCTTGACCGTGATGTCATTCAACCCCCGATAATCAATACACGGTCGAAGAGAGCCATCCTTCTTACCCACAAAGAAGAATCCTGCCCCCAGGGGGTGATGACGAGGGACGAACGAGACCAGCAGCCAGGACTCCTTGATGTAGGTCTCCAAAGCCTCACGTTCAGGTCGGGAGATACTGTATAACCTTCCCTTAGGGTAGACAGCTCCAGGGAACAGGTTGATGGCACAATCATATGGTCGGGTGGGGAGGGGAGTGACAGAGCCTTCTGCTTACTGAACACTTCCCCAAATCGTGATATGTCTCGGGAACCAGGGACAAATCTGGGGGTTTAGCCTCAATCACCTGACTGGGAACCGAATGGGGACAGGCAGTCTTGAGACAGTTAGCATGACAATCAAGGCTCCAACTCGTTACCTTGCCCGTCACCCAATCGAACGTGGGATTGTGTTCCTTCAGCCAGGGGTATCCAAGGAGCAGAGGAACATGGGAAGACGGCAGAATGAAGAATGAAATCATCTCCGAATGATTCCCCGACAACAGCATCTTAACCGGTTCAGTCCTCATCGTGATACGTGCCAGACTACTGCCGTTCAGAGTGGTCGCTTAATGGCTTCCGGCAATTGCTCCTTGGAAAGCCCCAGCTGTTCCACCAACTCGGCATCAAGAAAGCTTCCATCGGCACCTGAATCGATAAAAGCGTTAATCGCTAAGCTCTGATTCCTGTTCATAAGGGTAGCCGGAAACGGGGTCTGACAGAGGTATTGAGAGGTCGAAACTGGCTCGCTAAAAGTCCTCCCAACTTTAGCGAGCCGCGCAGTTTGACGACCGCCGGGAACAGGTGGCGAGGTAATGTCCCGAACCACCACAGTAGAGGCAACAGTTAGTCCTACGTCTGAGTTGGCGTTCCTCCTTGGTTAACCCGTGCCGCCCTACTTGCATTGGTTCAGAATCGGAGACAGGACCTCTCCACTAATCCTGTGTGGTGGACGATGATCGACGTATTCTGGTCCAATCCCCGACCCGACTGGAACCTGAGAAGCTGATCGATTGGACGGAACCCATTGCTTCTCCCTCCTTCGCTCTCGGACTCGATTATCCACCCGAATAGACAAGGCTACCAAGCTGTCCAGGTCACTAGGCTCCGGATAGGAGATCAACTCATCCTTGAGCTGCTCCGACAGACCCTGGTAAAAGGCCGCTTGCAGAGACTCCTCATTCCACCCACTCTCCACAGCCAACGTCTTGAACTCGATCACGAAGTCGGCCACGCTGCGAGTTCCTTGGTGAAGCGAAAACAGGCGCCTAGCTGCGTCCCCTCCCTCGGACGGAATGGTCGAAGAGCTTCCTCATCTCGGCCGTGAACCCCTGGTATGAAGCCATGCAGGGGTCTTGTCGTTCCCAAACGGCTGAAGCCCACTCCAGCGCTCGACCACGCAGTAACTCAATCACGAAGGCTATCCTAGCCTTGTCTGTGGCATAAGAGTAGGGCTGTAGATCGAACACTAACCCACACTGCATAAGGAAAGAACGGCATCCTCCCAGCTCCCCCTCATATTTATCCGGCGCCGGAACCTTGGGCTCACGGATGGACACAGCTCCAGAAGCGGCAGGCGAGATGGGTGAAACCGGTAGTGGATCCTCCACCGGAAACTTGCGCTGGTTCTGGACCTCCGTCAGACCGGTAGAAAGGTTCCGAACTGCCAACGCGATCTCCTGTAGCTCCGTGCTATGATGGCCCAACATCTTCTCCTGATGGGTAATGGCATGGCGAACAGAGTCCAGGTCCGCTGGGTTCATTACTGGCCGGATCGTTCTGTCACGAGTTACAAAGCCAGAACCCAGAAGCAGACCAGGACAAGGTAAGTTGAAACGAAGGTGAGTGTTTATTTACAAATTCAAGAGTGATGCTGAATAATCCAGGGAACAGAGCGGGCGGCGTTGATTAGTTGTTGGGGGTGCAGTGGTTGTTCCAATCATGGCTCGGCAGCCGCCGACCACCAGGCAGAGGTTGGATGAAGGTTCCGGACGAGTGACTGCAGATGGAACAAAAACGGAGGTAAGTAAACAACAAACCAACAAGGTGCAAAACAACAAAACTAACGCTAGAAGCTCTAAGACTGATACTCTGGTAAACCTACTGTTCATGGCTAACGATCCGGCAGGGAATGGATGTTAGGCCAGAGCCTAAGAAGGGTGATGATCAGGACCAGGTGTGCAGATTGCTGATGGGATGCAGGTGCGGAAATCAAGAGAGCTCCCCGGAGCGTTCCAGAACCCTCGGGAAACTGGAGATCACGAGCAGAAAAACTAGTCCACAGACAGGACCCGACTCAGACTGCCGGGATCGTTACAATATTGTTATTTATTTTGCTCATTTGTACCCCAGTATCTCTATTTGCACATCATCTCTTGCACATCTATCATTCCAGTGTTAATACTAATTGTAATTATTTTGCACTATAGCCTATTTTATTGCCTTACCTCCATAACTTGCTAAATTTGCACACACTGTATATATATGTATTTCTGTTGTATTTTTTTGACTTTGTTTTGTTTTACCCCATATATAACTCTGTGTTGTTGTTTTTATCGCACTGCTTTGCTTTATCTTGGCCAGGTCGCAGTTGTAAATGAGAACTTGTTCTCAACTGGTTTACCTGGTTAAATAAAGGTGAAATAAAATAAAAAAATAAAACATAGATTCATCCTGAACTCTCAGTGTGGTGTGTATGTGTGTGTGTGTGTATGTATGTATGTATGTATGTGTTTGTGTGTGTGTGTGTGTGTGTGTGTGTGTGTGTGTGTGTGTGTGTGTGTGTGTGTGTGTGTGTGTGTGTATCTGGTGCTAAACTTCATAGTTCCCCTTGACCACCCTCAGTAATTGGACACCATCCAGGGGACTGAGAGAACATCAGAGTAGGGCTTGTAGTGTAGCGATATGTTTTATATACTTCTGATTTGACAGACTGTGTCAGTCTGCATGTGTTACTACACTGTGTGTAGTATGGAATCCTACAACTAGGCCTACATGTCTGCATGTCCAAATCGTGTCAGAATGTATGGGGAACTGTGTGTAACAGAATGGCGCCAGTTTGACCTTAGGGGTCATGGGGTCAGGGGTGAGGGATTAGAGGTCAGGCTAGTTTTGTCCGCCTGTCTCCTTAGCTCTAACTAAAGATCATAACAATCTATTTGAGGGATCATTGTATATTTTAAGCCTCTGGATCACATCCCCCTTCCTTTTCTCTCTATCTTCTGTCTCAAATTCTTCTTTCTATTTCTGTCTCTCTCTCTCTCACACCCACACACACACACACTTGTTCTGTTCCGCTGCGCTGAGCCTGAGGCGGGATAGAGCGTGGAGGGTAGAGGGGCAGAGGGGCTAAGGGAGGAGGGGTGAGTGTATTTGGGAGGATTAGATGTGGTGGGTTGGTTATTAGCATCCTAACTCCTCAGATTAGGGACTAGAGATTAGGGTGTAGAGAGAGAGAGACTCAGGCTGGAGTAACTCACCATACTGACGACTCTATTCCAACCAGACAAAATGATGACAGATACTTACATCTCAACCACACACACACCAGTGGAGGCTGGTGACTTGAACATTTGAGGAGGATGGGAGACCCACGGTATAGTCGACAAAGTGTGTTTCAAAAACTAATTATTTTAACCTAAAGCATTTAATGAAGACATTTATAGTACAATATTATGGGGAATGGGAATGAGAGGGCTACTTACACCGTGTTGGAAAGGATCACAGCAGTGATTGAATGAGGGTATGAGGCATGAGTTGAGGTTTTCAGAGGCTTGACCAGGATAGAGTTTGACTGGGAAGACAAAAAACAAAGACACAACACACTACACAGTTAGACAAAAGAGCTAAGAATGACTTAGTCCAAGCAAGGAGTAAAATCATTGATGTGTAATAATGTGATTGTGTATGTGATTGATTCTACATACAGTAATGGGAGAAAATTGATAGGTGTACTCAATGCGCCAGTGGATGAGCGGGCACATGAGACATGGCTTCAGTTCATGTCAGGAGAAAGTTGACAATGGTAGTGGAGTGGAGTAGTCATCACCTCTTAATCAGGGAACAGGAGAAGACTTAGCTGTAAATACAAATAGCAGATACATTCCATTACAGCTGCGCCATCGTAGGTTTGGACAACGAGTTTCTCTATGAACTTAAACTCAGACATCTCAAAATGCATAAAGTCAAACACTGACTGTGCATCTCGCCCACTTGACACATCAAAGTATCCCAAGAAACGTTCCTGAATAAAGCCCTGATCATCCACATACCTGATAATATCTGACAACCACAAGCAGACTGGTGGCACCATAGGTCCCAGAGCGGTGGGGCAGTTTTTAACAGTTGATCAGACTGAAAGATAGTCTCGTTTTCATCCTATACAGCATGTTAAATCTCTAATGTTTAGGTGTAACCTAGGCTGCTGCAACATCTATGTCGTGAGTTTTTGCTTGTGTCTGTCCAGAGTGATTATGTGTTATCATCTTTGCTAAATAAATACTGGAGGAAAG
This sequence comes from Coregonus clupeaformis, assembly GCF_020615455.1. NCBI lineage: Eukaryota > Metazoa > Chordata > Actinopteri > Salmoniformes > Salmonidae > Coregonus > Coregonus clupeaformis. The sequence goes on along the minus strand of NC_059212.1, from coordinate 38,510,120 downwards.
TGGAAAACCTACTTGAGCGCACGCGAAAAAAATTCCCTGCGTCAACCTCTCTCTTTAATCTAACTTTTAATGGATGATGCGATGGAAGCTATCAAATCATTCGGAATTGTTTTCATCATCCCAGAAAAGACAGTCGAAAGTTCGATATGATCAGCAAGTAAAGCGTCGTAATGTTCAATTACCTCTGCAAGCTCATTGTAGTTGCCCTTGTTGGGTGGAACTTTCCCTCTCGTCGTGTCTAAAAGCAAATTCTTGCATGCCCTGCTTTTGTTTTTTCGTTTAGCTGAACGATCAATGTTCTTCAGGTCACTGTACCCACCTTTCAACCAAGGCTCAGACTTTTCAAAAAGCAGGCAGGGCCAGCAATACAGGCGGCCTGATGAAACCAGCTCCCTGTTAACCAGCTATACTGTTGATACCAGTTGGTATTGAACGCCCTCACCTTTTCATCCTTCTTCATGAAACTGATCTCAGGCAGAGGTCGACCCTCGCTTATAATTCGCACCTTTTCCGTGTACCCCAGATAATTAAATGGCTTCTTCAACAAAAAGTCCACAACATTTTCGGCAGTGTTGGTAATTCTACCATTCTGGCGGAGAAAACTGCACACTCGCGCTGGTAGCTAGCTAGCTACTGAAGTTAGCAAGGCACATTTTAATAAATTGCACTAATTTGACACAAAAATAAAGTTCTAAAACCAAGAAAACAATTTATAATATACCTCCTCTGTCTCCTGTAATTTGAAAAAAAACTAATTTGAATTGAATAATATCCCAAAAATGCTCAACTATCACTCTTCACTCTTAATCTCTATCCAACGATGTCACCAACCTTCTCAACACATAGAACCCCCATAATGCTCTGTGGCACCATCCCAATACAACTCACTAGGTTAATTCTCTGATCCTAATTATATGATTGGATGGACAACATGTCAGTTGATACTGCAAAAGCTTTCATTGGTTGGAGGATGTCCTCCGGAAGTGGTCATAATTACCATGTACACTTACCAGTCAAAAGTTTTAGAACACCTACTCATTCAAGGGTTTTTCTTTATTTTTTACTATTTTCTACATTGTAGAATAATAGTGAAGACATAAAAACTATGAAATAACACATATGGAATCATGTAGTAACCAAAAAGGTTTATATTTGAGATTATTCAAATAGCCACCCTTTGCCTTGATGGCAGCTAAAAAGGATAACTTTTTTAATGTTTCACTATTTTTATTTTTATGTAATTTCACTGAGTAGGATGTTCCTCCCCTTCCTCCTCCGAGGAGCCTCCACTGACACACACACACACACACACACACACACACACACACTAGTAGTGGTAGTAGTGGTAGTAGTGGTAGTGCAACGTATTGTGGTATGTCACCATGATAGTCAGTGTATTTATGTGTCTGTACTGCGTAATAAACTGACGTATCTGTCCTCAGACAGTTGTTTATCCAACAACCTGAGTGCATGTTAACCCTCGGAAGACTTGTTTCAGGCACACACACACACACTCACACACACACACACACACAAATACACAGGCACTCACACACACATACTTTTAGACCTGTCGAATCCAATCTCGTCAGATTTCTCCACTGATGCTTGATGCAATTTTTAAATGGGTAAGCCTGAACGAGTGCCTGGATAGCCCACACGTGGGTTTAACACACACACACACGTGACATCCATACACACACACACACACACACACACACACACACACACACACACACACACACACACACACACACACACACTGCTCTGTGATCAGAGTAATCTGAAGGAGCAGCGTGGTACTCGAGGGGGGTGGAGAAGGGGCTCCATCTTGAAAGCATGTTGCCATGGTGACCATTATGGTGCTCAACTCCCTGGGCCAGAGAGCTTTTTACACAATTTCCCTTTTTGGAGTGCCACACACACACACACACACACACACACACACACACACACACACACACTCAACACAATGCAAAAGAGAAACAGAAGGATAGAAAATGAAGGGAAATGAAAAGTAAGACTGAGAGAAACTGCATGAAGCCACTCGAGGCCATTTGATGGCAGATTGTTTAAAGGCTGCTGTAAGTGTGAATGAGATTAACATTTTAATGTTACTCTACGAGTTAGATGCCTGTGTGTTTGTTTACTGATGACTGTCTGTGTTGTTTACTCAGGTTTGCCTCCTCTAGAGAGAGAGAGCAGCCTCTTTGAATTAAACATGTCTTTGGTTCAGTGTGGTGTGATGATGTGGGTTCAGACTGCCCAATCTGTAAAGACCAACTTTAATACGGTTCACAAGCCCAGATAGACCTTTACACAGCTTACTCATAGTGAAGATATTATCTCACTCACACCACACACACACAAACACACACACACACTCTGGGATCGATTACCTGCCCTAAAGTGGCACTCTCATTACAACTGGTTTGTTTTCAGGTGTAATGGTAAGCTTACGGTTAGGGGTTGAAATCACAGGTGTGGCCAGAAAGAAAGTGCTGTATCTCCGTCCTTCTTAGCAAGGCCAGATGGGGATATTTTCTTATGTAAGGGATTCACATGGTGTCTTTTTTAAGAACACACACACACACACACAGACATACACATACACACACACAAACAATCCGTCCTCACACACATGTCTTCAGTAGCTGTAGTATCTAAGAGCTATGGATCACTATAAACACAGTCTGCAGACACTGTATGAATATTTAATAAGACAAGCCTCTTACAGATACCAGATATGAGACAAGCCTCTAACAGAGACTGGATCTGAGACAAGCCTCTAACAGAGCCTGGATCTGAGACAAGCCTCTAACAGAGCCTGGATCTGAGACAAGCCTCTTACAGAGACTAGATCAGACACACACACATCTGATCTGAGAAGACTCCCCTCTTTAGCATCATACTGTACTCACTAATCACACATCCTCAGTATCTGGTGTGAGTGTGTCTGCTGTTAGATCCTCAGTATCTGGTGTGGGTGTGTCTCTGCTGTTAGATCCTCAGTATCTGGTGTGGGTGTGTCTCTACTGTTAGATCCTCAGTATCTGGTGTGAGTGTGTCTCTGCTGTTAGATCCTCAGTATCTGGTGTGGGTGTGTCTCTGCTGTTAGATCCTCAGCATCTGGTGTGAGTGTGTCTCTGCTGTTAGATCCTCAGTATCTGGTGTGGGTGTGTCTCTACTGTTAGATCCTCAGTATCTGGTGTGAGTGTGTCTCTGCTGTTAGATCCTCAGTATATGGTGTGGGTGTGTCTCTGCTGTTAGATCCTCAGTATCTGGTGTGGGTGTGTCTCTGCTGTTAGATCCTCAGTATCTGGTGTGAGTGTGTCTCTGCTGTTAGATCCTCAGCATCTGGTGTGAGTGTGTCTCTGCTGTTAGATCCTCAGTATCTGGTGTGGGTGTGTCTCTGCTGTTAGATCCTCAGTATCTGGTGTGAGTGTGTCTCTGCTGTTAGATCCTCAGTATCTGGTGTGGGTGTGTCTCTACTGTTAGATCCTTAGTATCTGGTGTGAGTGTGTCTCTGGCTTTTTCACCTGTATTTTGGCCATATTTTAGGCAAATCATTAATCATAGGGGAGCTAAGTCCACAAGCACAATCCTCCATGGACTAATAGTGTGTGTGTGTGTGTGTGCCAGAGAGAGAACTCTCCAGGGCACTTTGCTCTCCTTCCTCTGTCTACCCTGTCAGCTCTTGGCTCATATAACTAGGGGTGTGTGTGTGTGTGTGTGTGTCCTGTCAGCTGTTGGCTAGGCTGCGGAGCGGCATTGGAAAAGCGGCTTTTCTCCTGGGACGTTTTCTTCTGGTGTGTTCTGCTTCTGGAACAGGGACACAAAGGACCTCAAAGCTGCTGCAGACAGACAGATAGACAGACAGATAGACAGACAGATAGACAGACAGATAGACAGACAGATAGACAGACAGATAGACAGACAGAGACAGACAGGGGGCCTTGTGCCAGGCCTGGCGTCCTCACAGCTGCCTGATCAAAACTGCCTTGCAGTACCACTGAGGCTGTGTAGACTAAAACCACTCTACTCTGCACTGACGTGTGTGTTAGTTTGTGTGTGTGTGTGTAGTTGTCACGTATACTCCCCCTCTGGCCTCTAGGTCACCAGGCTGCTCTTTATTACGCACACCTGTCACCATCGTTACGCACACCAGCGCCTCATCAGACTCACCTGGACGCCATCACCTTCCTGATTACCTCCCCTATATGTCACTCCCTTTGGTTCCTTCCCCAGGCGTTATTGATTCTGTTACTCTGTTCCTGTCTGTACGCTACTCTTGTTTTGTTCCATGTTTTATTTATCATTCAATGCACTCCCTGTACTTGCTTCCCGACTCCCAGCGTACATTGCTACAGAATAGCGCCTTACCAAAGGGAGGCATCAGGGTGTGTTTTTAGTTTTTTTAGTTTTGTTGGTGACGTCGGGTCCGGGTGCCGCTGTCGAAGCAACCGGGGATGCCTCAGCTGGCTCGTCAGGCTTCCATGCCTCAGCTGGCTCGACAGGTTCTCAGGCCTCATTTGGCTCGTCAGGCATCCGTTTCCGAAGCTGCCGGGGATGCGTCAGCTAGCTCGTCAGGCTTTCATGTCTCAGCTGGCTCGACAGGTTCTCAAGCCTCGGTTGGCTCGTCGGGCTCCCGTGCCTCAGCCGGCTCGACAGGTTCCCACGCCTCAGCCGGCTCGACAGGTTCCCGCACCTCAGCCGGCTCGACAGGTTCCCGCACTTCAGCAGAGGTGACCGGTCCGCTCCTGATCCCCAGGATCGTCCCTTTGGTCGGCGTCCTGCGGCTGGAGCTGCGCGTCAAGGAGGGGATACTGTCACGTATACTCCCCCTCTGGCCTCTAGGTCACCAGGCTGGTCTTTATTACGCACACCTGTCACCATCGTTACGCTCACCAGCGCCTCATCAGACTCACCTGGACGCCATCACCTTCCTGATTACCTCCCCTATATGTCACTCCCTTTGGTTCCTTCCCCAGGCGTTATTGATTCTGTTACTCTGTTCCTGTCTGTACACTACTCTTGTTTTGTTTCGTGTTTTATTTATCATTAAATGCACTCCCTGTACTTGCTTCCCGACTCCCAGCGTACATTGTTACAGTAGGACTGTATGTGTGTGTGTGAGGATGGTAATTTACGGCAGTGCCGAGGCGAACGACTCATTGCTTGATTAAATCCATGACCTTCAACACCGACACACGCGATCAACACACACTCAACGCACACACGCAATCAGAACCCAAAGGAATCCATCATGGTATTGATCAATCTGCAGACACACACAAACCATCTATGGAATTGCGTTTCCAACACCCTAAATCTCCTGACTGTGGATAGGACCATTTCCCTTCAGAGGAGAATAATCACCCCATAAATGTACAGTGCATTCGGAAAGTATTCAGACCCCTTCACTTTTTCCAAAGGTTTTTATAAATTTTTGCAAATCTATAAAATAAAACTGAAATATTACATTTACATAGGTATTCAGACCCTTTACTCAGTACATTGGTGAAGCACCTTTGGCAGCGATTACAGCTGTCACGATCGTCTAAGGAGGAGGACCAAGGCGCAGCGTTGAAGGTGAACATATTTATTATTATACTGATCACACGATCAAAACAACAGACGATAACGTGATGTCTACGGTTTAACACAAAACCAAATAAGAACAAGAAACCACAAAAACAAAGGGAAAGACAGACAGTTTAAATATGGCTCCCAATCAGAGACAACCAGCTGACACTTGTTGCCTCTGATTGGGAGTCACTCAGGCCAACATAGAAATACAAACTAGACCCACAACCTACAACACAAAACATAGAAACTAACACCCTGGCTCAACATACGAGAGTCCCCCGAGCCAGGGCGTGACAACAGCCTTGAGACTTCTTGGGTATGATGCTACAAGCTTGGCACACCTGTATATGGGGAGTTTATCCCATTCTTCTCTGCAGATCCTATCAAGCTCTGTCCGGTTGGATGGGGTGCGTCGCTGCACAGCCATTTTCAGGTCTCTCCAGAAATGTTCTATTGGGTTCAAGTCCGGGCTCTGGCTGGGCCAGTCAAGGACATTCAAAGACTTGTCCCGAAGCCACTCCGGCGTTGTCTTGGCTGTATGCTTAGGGTCATTGTCCTGTTGGAAGGTGAACCATCGCCCCAGTCTGAGGTCCTGAGCTCTCTGGAGCATGTTTTTATCAAGGATCTCTCTGTACTTTGCTCCATTAATCTTTCCCTCGATCCTGACTAGTCTCCCAGTCCCTGCCACTGAAAAACATCCCCACAGCATGATGCTGCCACAACCATGCTTCACCGTAGGGATGGTGCCAGGTTTCCTCCAGAAGTGACGCTTGGCATTCAGAAAAAATAGTTCAATCTTGGTTTCATGAGACCAGAGAATCTTGTTTCTCATGGTCTGAGAGTCCTTTAGGTGACTTTTGGCAAACTCCAAGCGGGCTGTCATGTGCCTTTTACTGAGGAGTGGCTTCCGTCTGGCCACTACCAGAGAGATGGTTGTCCTTCTGGAATGTTCTCCCATCTCCACAGAGGAACTCTCATCCACAGAGGCTGTAACATAACAACATGTGGAAAAGGTCAAGGGGTCTGAATACTTTCCAAAAGCACTGTACAGTACCTTCAATAGTGTTACATCACCTTCAGTAGTGTTACAGCACCTTCAGTAGTGTTAATGTATCTTCAGTAGTGTTACAGTACCTTCAGAAGTGGTACAGCACCTTCAGTAGTGTTACAACAGCTTCATTAGTGTTACAGTCTCTTCAGTAATGTTACAGCAGCTTCAGTAGTGTTACAGCACCTTCAGTAATGTTACAGCACATTCAGTAGTGTTACAGCACCTTCAGTGGTTTTACAGCATCTTCAGTAATGTTACAGCACATTCAGTAGTGTTACAGCACATTCAGTAGTGTTACAGCACCTTCAGTAGTGTTACAACAGCTTCAGTAGTGTTACAGCACCTTCAGTAGTATTACAGTAACTTCAGTAGTTTTACAGCACCTTCAGTAATGTTACAGCACCTTCAGTAGTGTTACAGCACCTTCAGTGGTTTTACAGCACCTTCAGTAATGTTACAGCACATTCAGTAGTGTTACAGCACCTTCAGTAGTGTTACAGCACCTACAGTAGTGGTACATCACCTTCAGTAGTGGTACAGCACCTTCAGTAGTGTTACAGCACCTTCAGTAATGTTACAGCAGCTTCAGTAGTGTTACAGCACCTTCAGTAATGTTACAGCACGTTCAGTAGTGTTACAGCACCTTCAGTAGTGGTACAACACCTCCAGTAGTGTTACAGCACCTTCAGTAGTGTTACAGCACCATCAGTAGTATTACAGTACCTTCAGTAGTTTTACAGCACCTTCAGTAATGTTACAGCACCTTCGGTAGTGTTACATTACATTCAGTAGTGTTACAGCACCTTCAGTGGTTTTACAGCATCTTCAGTAATGTTACAGCACATTCAGTAGTGTTACAGCACCTTCAGTAGTGTTACAGCACCTTCAGTAGTGGTACATGACCTTCAGTAGTGTTACAGCAGCTTCAGTAGTGTTACAGCACCTTCAGTAATGTTACAGCACGTTCAGTAGTGTTAAAGCACATTCAGTAGTGTTACAGCACCATCAGTAGTATTACAGTACCTTCAGTAGTTTTACAGCACCTTCAGTAATGTTACAGGAACTTCAGTAGTGTTACAGCACCTTCAGTAGTGTTACAGCACCTTCAGTGGTTTTACAGCACCTTCGGTAATGTTACAGCACATTCAGTAGTGTTACAGCACCTTCAGTAGTGGTACAACACATTCAGTAGTGTTAAAGCACCTTCAGTAGTGTTACAGCACCATCAGTAGTATTACAGTACCTTCAGTAGTTTTACAGCACCTTCAGTAATGTTACAGGAACTTCAGTAGTGTTACATCACCTTCAGTAGTGTTACAGCACCTTCAGTGGTTTTACAGCATCTTCAGTAATGTTACAGCACATTCAGTAGTGTTACAACACCTTCAGTAGTGTTACAGCACCTTCAGTAGTGGTACATGACCTTCAGTAGTGGTACAGCACCTTCAGTAGTGTTATAGCACCTTCAGTAATGTTACAGCAGCTTCAGTAGTGTTACAGCACCTTCAGTAATGTTACAGCACGTTCAGTAGTGTTAAAGCACCTTCAGTAGTATTACAGTACCTTCAGTAGTTTTACAGCACCTTCAGTAATGTTACAGGAACTTCAGTAGTGTTACAGCACCTTCAGTAGTGTTACAGCACCTTCAGTGGTTTTACAGCACCTTCGGTAATGTTACAGCACATTCAGTAGTGTTACAGCACCTTCAGTAGTGGTACAACACATTCAGTAGTGTTAAAGCACCTTCAGTAGTGTTACAGCACCATCAGTAGTATTACAGTACCTTCAGTAGTTTTACAGCACCTTCAGTAATGTTACAGGAACTTCAGTAGTGTTACAGCACCTTCAGTAGTGTTACAGCACCTTCAGTGGTTTTACAGCAGCTTCGGTAATGTTACAGCACATTCAGTAGTGTTACAGCACCTTCAGTAGTTTTACAGCAACTTCAGTAATGTTAGAGCCCCTTCAGTAGTGTTACAGCACCTTCAGTAGTGTACATCACCTTCAGTAGTGGTACATCACCTTCAGTAATGTTACAGCAGCTTCAGTAGTGTTAAAGCACCTTCAGTAATGTTACAGCAGCTTCAGTAGTGTTACAGCACCTTCAGTAGTGGTACAGCACCTTCAGAAGTGGTACAGCACCTTCAGTAATGTTAAAGCACCTTCAGTAGTGGTACAACACCTTCAGTAGTGTTACAGCAACTTCAGTAATATTACAGTACCTTCAGTAGTGTTACAACACCTTCAGTAGTGTTACAGCACCTTCAGTAGTGTTACAGCACCATCAGTAGTATTACCTTCAGTAGTTTTACAGCACCTTCAGTAATGTTACAGCATTTTCAGTAGTGTTACAGCACCTTCAGTAGTGTTACAGCACCTTCAGTAGTGGCACAGGACCTTCAGTAGTGGTAGAGCACCTTCAGTAGTGTTACAGCATCTTCAGTAGTGGTATAGCACCTTCAGTAGTGTTACAGCACATTAAGTAGTGGTACAGCACCTTCGATGGTGTTACAACACCTTCAGTAGTGGTACAGCACCTTCAGTAGTGTTACAGCAGCTTCTGTAGTGTTACAGCACATTCAGTAATGTTACAGCACTTCAGTAGTGTTACAGCACCTTCAGTAATGTTACAGCAGCTTCAGTAGTGTTACAGCACCTTCGGTAATGTTACAGCACCTTCAGTAGTGTTACAGCACCTTCAGTAGTGGTACAGTGCCTTCACTAGTGGTACAGCACCTTCAGTAGTGGTACAGCACCTTCAGTAATGTTACAGCAGCTTCAGTATTGTTACAGCACCTTTAGTAATGTTACAGCAGCTTCAGTAGTGTTACAGCAACTTCGGTAATGTTACAGCACCTTCAGTAGTGTTACAGCACCTTCAGTAGTGGAACAGTACCTTCACTAGTTGTACAGCACCTCAGTAGTGGTACAGCACCTTCAGTAATGTTACAGCACCTACAGTAGTGGTACAACACCTTCAGTAGTGTTACAGCAACTTCAGTAGTGTTACAACACCTTCAGTAGTGTTACAGCACCTTCAGTAGTGTTACAGCACCTTCAGTAGTGTTACAGCACCATCAGTAGTATTACAGCACCTTCATTAATGATACAGCATCTTCAGTAATGTTACAGCACCTTCAGTAATGTTATAGCACATTCAGTAGTGTCACAGCACCTTCAGTAGTGGTACAACACCTTCAGTAGTGTTACAGTACCTTCAGTAATATTACAGTACCTTCAGTAGTGTTACAACACCTTCAGTAGTGTTACAGCATCGTCAGTAGTGTTACAGCACCATCAGTAGTATTACAGTACCTTCAGTAGTTTTACAGCACCTTCAGTAATGTTACAGCACCTTCAGTAGTGCTACAGCACATTCAGTAGTGGTACAGCAGCTTCAGTAGTGTTACAGCACCTTCAGTAATGTTACAGCACCTTCAGTAGTGTTACAGAACCTTGAGTGGTTTTACAGCACCTTCAGTAATGTTACAACACCTTCAGTTGTGTTACAGCACCTTCAGTAGTTGTACATCACCTTCAGTAGTGGTACAGCACATTCAGTAGTGTTACAGCAGCTTCTGTAGTGTTACAGCACCTTCAGTAATTTTACAGCAGCTTCAGTAGTGTTACAGCACCTTCAGTAATGTTACAGCTGCTTCAGTAATGTTACAGCACCTTCAGTAATGTTACAGCACATTCAGTAGTGTCACAGCACCTTCAGTAGTGGTACAGCACCTTCAGTAGTGGCACAGGACCTTCAATAGTGTTACAACTACTTCAGTAGTGTTACAGCACCTTCAGTGGTTTTACAGCACCTTCAGTAGTGTTACAGCACCTTCAGTAGTATTACAGTACCTTCAGTAGTTTTACAACACCTTTAGTAATGTTACAGCACCTTCAGTAGAGTTACATCAACTTCAGTAGTTTTACAGCATCTTCAGTAATGTTACAGCACCTTCAGTAGTGTTTCAGCACCTTCAGTAGTTTTACAGCACCTTCAGTAATGTTACAGCACCTTCAGTAGTGTTACAGCACATTCAGTAGTGGTACATCACCTTCAGTAGTGGTACAGCACCTTCAGTAGTGTTACAGCACCTCCGGTAGTGTTACAGCACCTTCAGTAGTTTTACAGCACCTTCAGTAATGTTACAGCACCTTCAGTAGTATTACAGTACATTCAGTAGTTTTACAGCATCTTCAGTAATGTTACAGCATCTTCAGTAGTGTTACATCACCTTCAGTAGTGTTACAGCACCTTCAGTAGTGGCACATGACCTTCAGTAGTGGTAGAGCACCTTCAGTAGTGTTACAGCATCTTCAGTAGTGGTATAGCACCTTCAGTAGTGTTACAGCACATTCAGTAGTGGTACAGCACCTTTGATGGTGTTACAGCACCTTCAGTAGTGGTACAGCACCTTCAGTAGTGTTACAGCAGCTTCTGTAGTGTTACAGCACCTTCAGTAATGTTTTCTGCAGCTTCAGTAGTGTTACAGCACCTTCAGTAATGTTACAGCACCTTCAGTAGTGTTACAGCACCTTCAGTAGTGTTCCAGCATCTTCACTAGTGGTACAGCACCTTCAGCAATGTTACAGCACCTTCAGTAGTGTTACAGCACCTTCAGTAGTGTTACAGCACATTCAGTGGTTTTACAGCACCTTCAGTAATGTTACAGCTCCTTCAGTAGTGGTACAGCACCTTCAGTAGTGGTACAGCACCTTCACTAGTGGTACAGCACCTTCAGCAATGTTACAGCACCTTCAGTAGTGGTATAGCACCTTCAGTATTGGTACAGCACCTTCAGTAGTGGTACAGCACCTTCAGTAGTGGTACAGCATCTTTAGTAGTGGTATAGCACCTTCAGTAGTGGTACAGCACCTTCAGTAGTGGTATAGCAGCTTCAGTATTGGTACAGCACCTTCAGTAGTGTTACAGCACCTTCAGTAGTGGTAGAGCATCTTCAGTAGTGGTACTTACCTTCAGTAGTGTTAAAATTGTAACCCTTTTTTATACACTTCAGGTTGTAGACCCCATAGAAATATAGAAATATAGAAATATAGAAATACAGAAATATAGAAATACAGAAATATAGAAATATAGAACAATAGAAATGAAAGGATCTGTGTCTCATTTGTAAGCCTGTGTTTTCCTGTTTTCCTCTCTCCAGCGTGCAGACCAGGCTCCTACAAGGCCTCAGCGACCGACGCCTACTGCATAAAATGCCCGCCACATAGCTCCTCCCACTTGGAGAGAGCCTCAGAGTGTGTATGTGAGAAAGGCTTCCACCGCGCAGAGACGGACCCACGCTCCATGGCCTGCACACGTGAGTAACACACGCACACACACACACACACACACACACACACACACACACACACACACACACACACACACAGAGATACACAAGAACACACATACACACTCACCTTGACACACTTGTAGACAAGCACATCCACAAAACATCAGTTCCGTCCATTGTCATTTCAGATTCTTTGACATAGTGCCTATTGTAAAAGTATTTATATACAGTTCAAGTCGGAAGCTTAACCAAATACATTTAAACTCTGTTTTTCACAATTCCTGACATTTAATCCTAGTAAAAATTCCCTGTCTTAGGTCAGTTAGGATCACCACTTTATTTTAAGAATGTGAAATGTCAGAATAATAGTAGAGAGAATTATTTATTTCAGCTTTTATTTCTTTCATGACATTCCCAGTGGGTCAGAAGTTTACATACACTCAATTGGTATTTGGTAGCATTGCCTTTAAATTGTTTAACTTGGGTCAAACGTTTTGGGTAGCCTTCCACAAGCTTCCCACAATAAGTTGGGTGAATTTTGGCCCATTCCTCCTGACAGAGCTGGTGTAACTGAGTCAGGTTTGTAGGCCTCCTTGCTCGCACACGCTTTTTCAGTTCTGCCTACAGATTTTCTATAAGATTGAGGTCAGGGCTTTGTGATGGCCACTCCAATACCTTGACTTTGTTGTCCTTAAGCCATTTTGCCACAACTTTGGAAGTATGCTTGGGGTCCCTCCTGCAGCAAAGCACCCCCACTACACTACACATTCAGTAGTGTTATAGCACCTTCAGTAGTGTTACAGCACCATCAGTAGTATTACAGTACCTTCAGTAGTTTTACAGCACCTTCAGTAATGTTACAGCAACTTCAGTAGTGTTATAGCACCTTCAGTAGTGTTACAGCACCTTCAGTGGTTTTACAGCACCTTCAGTAATGTTACAGCACATTCAGTAGTGTTACAGCACCTTCAGTAGTGTTACAGCACCTACAGTAGTGGTACATCACCTTCAGTAGTGGTACAGCACCTTCAGTAGTGTTACAGCACCTTCAGTAATGTTACAGCAGCTTCAGTAGTGTTACAGCACCTTCTGTAGTGGTACAGCACCTTCAGTAGTGTTACAGCATCTTCACTAGTGGTACAGCACCTTCACTAGTGGTACAGCACCTTCAGTAATGTTACAGCAGCTTCAGTAGTGTTACAGCACCTTCAGTAGTGTACAGCACCTTCAGTAGTGTTACAGCACCTTCAGTAATGTTACAGCAGCTTCAGTAGTGTTACAGCACCTTCAGTAATGTTACAGCAGCTTCAGTAATGTTACAGCAGCTTCAGTAGTGGTACAGCACCTTCAGTAGTGGTACAGCACCTTCATGATGCTGCCACCCCGTGCTTCACGGTTGGGATGGTGTTCTTCGGCTTGCAAGCAACCCCCTTTTTCCTCCAAACATAACGATGGTCATTATGGCCAATCAGTTCTATTTTTGTTTAATCAGACCAGAGGACATTTCTCCAAAAAGTACGATCTTTGTCCCCATGTGCAGTTGCAAACCGTAGTCTGGCTTTTTTATGGCGTAGTGGCTTCTTCCTTACTGAGCGGCCTTTCATGTTATGTCGATACAGGACTAGTTTTACTGTGGATATAGATACTTTTGTACCTGTTTCCTCCAGCATCTTCACAAGGTCCTTTGCTGTTTTTGTGGGATTGATTTGCACTTTCCGCAACAAAGTACGTTCATCTCTAGGAGACAGAACGCATCTCCTTCCTGAGCGGTATGACGGCTGCGTCCCATGGTGTTTATACTTGCGTACTATTGTTTGTACAGATGAACATGGTACCTTCAGGCGTTTGGAAATTGCTCCCAAGGATGAACCAGACTTCTGGAGGTCTACAATATTTTCTCAGAGGTCTTGGCTAATTTCTTTAGATTTTCCCATGATGTCAAGCAATGAGGCACTGAGTTTGAAGGTAGGCCTTGAAATACATCCACAGGTACACCTCCAATTGATTCAAATGATGTCAACTAGCCTATCAGAAGCTTCTAAAGCCATGACATCATTTTCTGGAATTTTCCAAGCTGTTTAAAGGCACAGGCAACTTAGTGTATGTATACTTCTGACCCACTGGAATTGTGATACAGTGAATTATAAGTGAAATAATCTGTCTGTAAACAATTGTTTGAAAAAGTACTTGTGTCATGCACAAAGTAGATGTCCTAACTGACTTGCCAAAACTATAGTTTGTTAACAAGAAATTTGTGGAGTAGTTGAAAAACCAACCTAAGTGTACGCAAACTTCCGACTTCAACTGTACATACACTACCAGTCAAAAGTTTGGACACACATACACATTCAAGGGTTTTTCTTTATTTTTTACTATTTTTTACTTTGTAGAATAATAGTGAAGACATCAAAACAATGAAATAACACATATGGAATAATGTAGTAAACAAAAAAGTATTAAACAAATCAAATATATTTTATATTTGAGATTCTTCAACTAGCCACCCTTTGCCTTGATGACAGCTTCATGAGGTACAGTGAGGGAAAAAAAGTATTTGATCCCCTGTTGATTTTGTACGTTGGCCCACTGACAAAGAAATTATCAGTCTATAATTTTAATGGTAGGTTTATTTGAACAGTGAGAGACAGAATAACAACAAAGAAATCCAGAAAAACATATGTCAAAAATGTTATAAATTGATTTGCATTTTAATGAGGGAAATAAGTATTTTACCCCCTCTCAATCAGAAAGATTTCTCGCTCCCAGGTGTCTTTTATACAGGTAACGAGCTGAAATTAGGAGCACACTCTTAAAGGGAGTGCTCCTAATCTCAGCTTGTTACCTGTATAAAAGACACCTGTCCACAGAAGCAATCAATCAATCAGATTCCAAACTCTCCACCATGGCCAAGACCAAAGAGCTCTCCAAGGATGTCAGGGACAAGATTGCAGACCTACACAAGGCTGGAATGGGCTACAAGACCATCGCCAAGCAGCTTGGTGAGAAGGTGACAACAGTTGGTGCGATTATTCGCAAATGGAAGAAACACAAAAGAACTGTAAAACTCCCTCTACCTGGGGCTCCATGCAAGATCTCACCTCGTGGAGTTGCAATGATCATGAGAACGGAATCAGCCCAGAACTACATGGGAGGATCTTGTCAATGATCTCAAGGCAGCTGGGACCATAGTCACCAAGAAAACAATTGGTAACACACTACGCCGTGAAGGACTGAAATCCTGCAGCGCCCACAAGGTCCCCCTGCTCAAGAAAG